>NW_019396149.1:483888-514098 GCF_000591075.1 Eurytemora carolleeae
AAGGATTGGGGGGGGGGGGGTGGTGAAGGGTCAAGAACCGAACAAATCTGCATAACTGCATTGATTCAACTTGATTGCAATAATATATTCGACATTTTTTCTATCTAATAATCAATTCTTCTATTCTTCTATTTTACTGGTGAAAGAAAACACTTTTCTTCAAGATATGTATATCTGGGTAATACTTTTTTAATTGACATGTTTGCATACACGTGAACTAGCATGCTTCATACTGCAGGGTGTCCCAACAAAATTAGTCAAATTAAAAGATACCAACGGTTTACCCCATCAGGTGCAAAGATATTGAAAATTAGAAAATTGCACTTTTTTTCAATATTTTTATGGGTTTTCATGAATATGATTTGATTATTGTATTTTTCAATTAAATCTTATAATATTACTAAAATATCCTCAGAAACTTCACGAATTTAGTATAATACTTTGCTTGTCTGTTTGTCTGTCTTGGTGTCTGTCCGTTTGTGTCCAAAAAACGTCAAAACGGCTGAACCAATCGGGCCCGAATTTTGCGTGGTACCTCGCATGACCCAAGGAAGGTTTATGGATGCTCAGACTTTAAATTTTTTTGATTTTTGTGAAATTTTAAAATATAAAAAAACATTATGAAATCTGCGAACTTTTTTGTTTCTTTTTATAGTGTAAAAAGAGGAGATACTCAAATATAGAGCCACAATTAAAAGTTAAAATAGAGGATGGGCACGAAGCGCCCTAAAAACTAGTTTAGTATACTTTTTTCTACACTTGGTTGCTGTATTTTTTTGTATGTTGAAAAATTCTCTTTATCAATCTAAGTGAATTGGTTAAATTACTGGAATATCAGGGGGTGATACAATATAACCTTTTAAAAAAAACAGTAAACTGTAGAGGTCCTGAGTCCGAATTTGATGAGTCCTAAGTAGTCAAGAGACTACTGAGGACTTCAGAGAATAATACAGAACTTTACAGAGAGATATAATATATACATAGTCCTTGAATTGGGACTACAATGGACTAAGTAAAGGGGTCATGACAAGTGGTAGACTTAATATAGAATAACAGCAATTTTAAGGCCATGGGGACCAAAATCGCCCGGGGGGGGGGGCAAAACAAATTTAGCGCTTCGCACAAAAACTCCCCCCTCCCCTGGCTAAAATCCTTTTTACGCGCCTGCTTTAGAATCCATTATTACCTTTTTAATATAGATTTTAGATATTTTATATAGATACTTTTATTTTAATTTCATTTTAAATACAACTCGAGAGTGTAATCAAGAATTATTGTGTTAAAAATGTTGTAATAAGTTTTCGATATCCAATATATGCATCCTTCATTGCAAAAGTACAAAATGTATCATGTGCTAATAATTTAAATAAACTGCTCGTGTGTTTTGCATATGCAAATCCATTACGATGAAAAGAGGGGAGAATATAATTGAATTTTAAGAAAATATTTAAAATTATAGTGTAACTATGTGTGATTTTGTTGATTTTTTACGATCAGCGATTCAAGGGATTTTTTAGATCGCTGAGATCATAGCTACCTAGGGGTATCATGCCCCCCCCCCTTCACCCCTTGGATAGACTTTTGAATCCTAACGGATTTATTCGTGTTTATACGTGAATTCTATAAATAACCCAAGCCACGCCGATAACCCAAGCCACGCCGAATGTTCCGTTATTCCAGAGGCCCGGGCGGCTGGTGGAGAGGGCCGGCCAGATCCCGGGTAGCTAGGGTTTAATCTAGGCGAGGGTGGAGTGAAACTTGGGGGAAAATAGGCAGTTGAGCATCAACTCCCTAGATAATAGGTTGCCCTGGAGATCCTCCTCATCCTGGATTATCTATTCATGCACTATTGATTCGTATAGTATTTTCCTATCATTATTCGTGTTTGTATAAATAATAATAAATTGTAAAACCGTCTCGCTGAATATTTGATAATATGAGTTGTTGACTTGAATTTTTAGCATATATTAGAATAGAACTTTAAATTCAAAATTCCCCAATTTTGATAAAAACGCCAATTTGTACTACGGGGCGGATACAGGATTTAAACACATCATGTTTTTCTTCTTTTATAATTTCTCAGAAATATCAGAATTTATTTTGGTCCTTAGATTTAGATCTTTTAGAATAAAAAAAATTAAAATAAAAACGACATTTCCACTTTTATCCAATAATATTTGTTTAGAGGGGACAGTAATGCCAATTAACCCTATAAATGAATCTTTATATAGCCCCCCCCCCCCTAGAAAAATGTCTTAGAGAATAGGTAAAGGCTTGAAATGCATATCCATAGCTCAATTTTTTAAGGCCAATTAATTAAAAAAAATCAGACCGATAACTTTTATAGTTTGGGCGCTAGGGAGGGTAGGAAAAAAAGCCAAAAAAAAGCGTAAAGAAAAATGTAAATATATTTGTTTGTTTTAAACAGATATCAAAGTGTGACACATGAATCTACATCCATTTTTCAAGGGCTTTTCAAAAATATAATTTTTAGATCTATAGCTGATCGTGTAAACTCTATCCCATTTGGGTTATTTTTTTCTTATATATATAGGGGGGGGGGGGGTCCCCCTTTTAATTTTCTCTTAGAGTTGAGATAAGGGAGTGTGATACATATGTTCCTATACCAACCAGCTCATAAACAAAAACATTAGACCTCTAACTTTGATGAGTGGATTTTTAAAAAGTTGAAAAAGTACTGTCGGAAAATATTTGTTCTTTAGAAAAGTAGTACTGCTCGTCTGTACTTCAATATGCAAGCCATCATGCACAAGGACGCATTCTTTGATAATTTTCAATTAGTTTAAGATTTGTTCTAGAACACCCAAATAAAACTTTCATTGTCTCATGAGCTGTTAAGGTATTTGTTTAAGGTGGTCTCTAGCGTTAACAATTCGGAACTAGGTTCAAGTCAGATATAAGAAAGTTCAAGTTTACGAAGTAGCTTTTTATAGTTCGTAGATTTTATTAAAACACATTTCTTTCATTTGTTATTAAATATTTCATAGTATTGTTTAAATTAAAAATTAATACAAAGTATAATAAACTTAAAAGGAGATATGCATATCACCCCGGACTAACCAGAGTTAGAGGCATTTTGTTTCTTCTATTTGAAATATTACGCGTTTTGGTTTATATTTTAACAATCTTTGAGCTTACGGATTTGTTTGTTTATTCAAAACGTATATGCCAACAAAAAAGTATTTAAGAAAGAAGGCTGAAAAATTATGTTTAATAGGAGAAATTGTGATCGAAAGTCATAGCTTACTGGGATATTGACAGAACCATTAAATTCACGTGATATTGCAACGTAGACGTAAAACTTTTATAATTGCCGCATTTAGCCCATGCCCCCGAGCAGAGCTGTGGAAATAGGAAGATATTAGAAAGAAAACCAATGTTATATATTACACTGGTGAGGAGGTATTTTTCACACCTATGTATAATGTACTCCTGAGTCCTGAACCCTTGCAGAAAGAAGATTAGACTCGCCCTACCCAGATATCTTTCCTAGGTATTGTTACCATCACATTTAATGTATTCAGAATTATAATTAAATAATCTTAAGCAAGTAATGCTAATAGAATCTAAGTTCTCTAATCAGTCAGTCTATTTGTGTGTAAGGAATAATGATGTGTATAAGTATAATTTTACGATTTAGAAAATTTTGCACTTAAATCCATTTCAAAATTAGAAAAATGACAAATAAATGTAGTGCAACTGCAATGTTAAAAAAGTAAAAAAAGAAAGTATATTAAATGGTTTTAGTATAGGGCGGTCTTAAGCGTTAAAAATTTGAACTATGTACAAATTTACATAGTAGCTTTCTCAAAACCGGTTTTTTGTAAAATTTCGTAGATTTTATATAAACATTTCGGATATTTATCTAAATCATTCGCTCTGAAAGTTTAAATATAGTATTATTTAAATTTAAAATGAAAACTAAGTGTATAATAAATTGTAAAGGAAAATTTAATCACTTCTTTAATACTTCTAAAGTATTCATTTGGTTTCACTTTTCATGTTTAAATAAAGATATCAAATTTTAAATAAATTATATACAATAAAGTTAATCAGTATATATAATTGAATTTTAAGAAAATATTTAAAATTATAGTGTAACTATGTGTGATTTTGTTGATTTTATTTCAAAGGGGGGGGGTACATGATAGAGTCAAGTGAGGTTCCCCCCTCCCATAGTAGCGAAACTTAATTATGAATATTGGACTGATTGAATATGATTTGCCTTGGATCAATGAGTTCTGTTCAACAAAGATGAAAAAGATGATGATAAAGATGTTGGATAAGGTAATGAAGATTTTTTTAAAACTTTTATTTCAAAGATTTATTTATTGAAAGTATACATGGTAAAAGAATTAAGATTTTTCGGCAATATCTGATATTAAATCCTTATTTCTCTCCGACCTGATGTTTATATTTTATGTATTATCAAACCATGACTTCTGTTAATTCGAATAGTTTTAAATATCAATGGTTTACACAATCAGGTTGTAAAGATATGGGAATTATATATTATAAAATAAAATATTCTTAACTTGTTTCCATATTTTTATTTAATTCAACCCTAAAATGACAATGATAAGGGATTAATATAAAATATTTAATGTCTCAATAACAGATACTACTATCTACACAATTGACAAACCCCAATCATGAAATGATAAAACCCGTTTTGCATATATTGCATAAAAAGAAACTGATTACTCTTAATCAAACCCTAAATTTTAATCCTTATATCATTGATGTTTAAAGCTAAAAGATTTGAAGTATGAAATCACAAAGGTTTGTTTACCTCCAGGTTGCAAAGAAGAAGGAGAAGAATATAAGCGTATTTAGTTTAAAATCGCATAAACCCCATTGTTCTCAGTTCTACAATTTTAATTTTAAGATGTTGTTTTCAGGACGCCAATATTTCATTGTCTGCTAATAAACACGATTTTAACAATTTCAACCATCCATTTATAATAGAAAGAAATTGAGTCTTTGGAACAAAATCAAATATTTAAACCTCAATATCTTTAGAACTTGATGTTGTAAACCTTTGACATACATACAATCAGAGTATACAAATAGAGAGATATAGATTGATAATAGAATTAGATATAGTATAGTGGTTTAGACAGATAAAAGATGTTTAACTGGTTTTAGATAAATCCCTGAGTTGTTGCTTGAGTATTAGAACCAGTAGAGTTTGTGTTCACCAGTAGATTAAGAATGTTGTATTTTTCAGTTTTCATCTTCGTTATTCTTGGACAATACACAATCAAGGTATCTTTATATATTTATGCTTTGCTTGGGTGTCTGGGTGTTTGTTTGTCCGTTTGTATCCAATAAACGGCTGAACGGATTGGGCCCACATTTTTTGCGGGACCTTCCGTGACCCCAGGGAAGGTTTATGAATGATCCAAATTTCTAAAATTTGTGTCTGTTTTTATTTTTTGTAAAAGTTTGAAAAAGCGCGAAAAAATATCAAGAAATCCGCAACTTTTTTAATGTTTTTTTTTTACACTGTACAAAAGGAAATTTTTCACTGTAGATAAAGCCACAATTAAAATATGAAACTTATAATTGGCACGAAGCGCCCTAAAAGTCTAGATATATAAAAACTATTGCCTAAGAACCCATGAAGCAAATACCTACTCCATAACAGTTTTACTCGAGATGTATCTATCCAGGTTTACTCATTGCCAAGATCAACTAGGACTAACTTTTCGTTTCTGAACGGCATTATCTCAACCAGGCTTAACTCTCCGGTTCCAAAGGACACACAATCACAAATAACTCCCTAATTATAAAAGCCACACAGGCTATTGAAATTGATACACAGGTAATTTCCCAACCAGGCTTAACTTCCTGGTTCTGAAGGACACACAGTCCAAATCTCAGCTCGTATAATTCAACGAGGACCCAAGCTATCTTTCAAGCTAAATTCGATCAGATTGCCAATTATCGAGGCAAGGTCTCCGCTCATATAATTCAACAAGAGCTCAAGATATCTTTCAAGCTATATTCGATTCAATGCCAATACTCAAGGCACAGTCTCCACTCTTATAATTCAACAAGATCACAAGCTATCCTTTCAAGCTATATTTGATTCAATTGCAAATCAGCTAGGCAGAATCTACACTTGCATGTTTCAATAAGAACACCGACTACTTCTAATACCGTGTACAAAGCAGGGTATCATACAACTAACTTTTATTCAATTGCGTAGGTTACAAAGTTAATAGGAATTGATGTACTTTAATTCCTACGATGTTATTGATATTACATGATTAAGACCATCATATTATGTATTTATCGCACAGTTAAAGTTTAAGGTACATATTTAAAGAATTAAAGAGAATAGATATAACTCAGTTAATCTATGTCTGCCTACATTTTATAACATAATAAGTATGTCACATGATTTGAGCTAATCGATTGAAACGCGATTTAAATAAATTATCTCATTATGTCTAAGTTTAAAAAATTATATTATTTATGATGTACAACGAACAGCAAGTTTACAGAATATCATATTTTGCTACACCCAGCATTGCCCAGGGTACTCATAGTTACTCCCAGCGTTTACCCTCATTTAGTCAATTTTACTGAGAAACTATATTTTCGCTTTTAAAGTTGACCCACTCAACTTAGAATCTCAAAACCAAGCCAAGAACATTCCCGTGGTTCTTCCAACTTCCCCAATCAAAATTTGAGGTATATCGGTCTAGAGGTTCATAATCAGAGTCATAATTGGTCAAATAAATTAACATACAATCAGAGATTTTACTTATAAATGATCGTAACATATAACCCATGGCCCCTGACCGAATTACATCAAAATTTGTTTGGAAAACTCGTTAGAATAATGAGAATGTTCTCGTGTTATCAATTCAAAATTGTGTTTGTGTGTATGTATTACTGTGTGTCTTTTTGTTTGTATGTCCAAACATAACTCATAAACTCCTTTGGCCTTGACCAGGGGCATATTCAGAAATTTGTCCAGGGGAGGGCTTATTTTTTTTTATCTTTCCAGGAGAGGGCTCAGCACCCGTTGGGCCTTGAAAACCCCCTGAAATCAATAGATTTCACTGGTCCAGGGGGGCTTAGCCCCCATAGCCCCCCCCCCTGAATACGCACCTGGCCTTGACCGATTTTAACTATATCATGGAACTCGGTAGAACCACTGCACTAAAATGTTCATATAGCTCCATTTAAAAGTTCTGACTTGAGTAGGTTGACTTTTATAGAGAATATTTATTTTCCATGCAAAGCTGGGTTCCCTTGAGCCTGTTTGGTGGGAGGCAGATTCTTAGTAGAAAACTAAATTTTTTCTATAGTTTTTGAATTCAATGATTCAAGACCAAAAAATTGACATCAATCTTGATTTATTTTGACAATTCCATCCCGCTTACTTTACATTAGTGTTTTTATCTACTAAAATCTAAATGGCTTGATAATTATTAAAGAAAATATACTTTTTTAAAGAACTATATAAAAAAGCTTTAGGACTGATGCAAGATGGGTTTGAGAATTTTATCAAAAATGTGTCCCAGTTTCACCTGTAGTTTACTGAAATTAATTTGACATATCGATAAACATTGTGTTAAATACGATGCAGAAAAAACTATTTTTTTGATCCCCTCAGACAAAATCTCATCTTCTCTTGGTAACCTTTTTGCAAATGAGTGCATTTAAGATATAAAATCAAGTTTTGTTTTGTTTTCAGGCACAACTACAAGAGGAGAACTGTCTTCATATCAGGGACTGTACTCAACTTATCGATAAATTCAAAAGTGGCGAGTAAGTTAAATCTTTCAATTTAAATGTATACACTGTGGAAAACGTTTCTTCAAAACCAGTTTATTTATTATACAATTCAAAATTACAATTATACAATACAAGCTTTATGTCAGGGGTTTTATTAATTCGCAAAAATATGCAATGGCGACAAACTTGAGCTTAATCTTTTTTGTTAAGAAAAGAAACTTTTGATGTAAGTTTAGATGACCTTCAGATCTCCATACAAAGAGTCCAATATGGTCAATAGTATCCTTTATTCTAAACCTTCCTCTGTATTGCATTGTAACTTAAATTACTATTTAATAAAACTTCTTAGGATACTAAAAGACCAATTAGACGTCCTTAAATGTGGTTCAGAAAAACTTCATTACATTTGCGAAAAGGTGAATCAAACATTTATGTGTTTTTATTTTCAGTTTTCATTTTTCTTATCTGCTCTCTCTAAAATCTTTATTTTCAGATTTGTTTAAGTAGCATGTTTTTTCTTTCTCCCTAAATATGTGATAAATACATTTAAATACGTACACATTGAATAGTATATTGATTAGAAGTGTAAATACATTTAGATACGTACACATTGAATAGTATATTGATTAGAAGTGTAAATATGTGATAAATACATTTAGATACGTACACATTGAATAGTATATTGATTAGATACGTACACATTGAATAGAATATTGATTAGAAGTGTAAATATTGCTCTTAAAAGACTGGGTAACTTACAAAAAGCTAATTATATATTATATATATTCAAATATCTTTCAATATTTAAGGAAAAACCACTCACTAGTGATTCTCCAAAATATCTCCCAAGGTAAGAGTTCTAAAACCATTCAAATGTTTGAGAATATTTTTAGTAAATTTCATTTCATATGCTGATATTTTAGTGTAAAACTATTAAGACAATATCTTTGATTATAATCTCTTGACCAATTTGCCTCAAATTGTAATTTCGGAACACAATAGAACCACGGGAACATTCTTGGATCCTAAATTTACAGACAGAGCTGGATTTTGAAGTATAAAGTAGTAATTGTAGTTTCTAACACAATGTCCCTTAGATTAGCTCCACCCACTTTACTGTGGACTGTGCATGAATAGAAACTTGGGAGCTAAGCAGTGCACCCAGCACCTTTATATTGTAGAGACTATCCTATCTATAACAGAGGTTCTTATACTGCTATCTGATAGGTCTCTGACAATCATGCTTGCGTGAGGACATAGGAGGCCTCCAGGCTCCTCCCTAATCATTATTCACGAGTATGCAGGATCAGAATCCTCCGCCTCTACAAGTAATCTGCCTACGTTTTCAGGGGATGGGCCCTTAATTACAGTACCTGCCAGTTCAGCCTTAGATGAGAATGCATCAGATTCTACACTGTCCTCTCCATATGATTCCATGCAAGGATTTCCAGAAACTTCAGAGCATCCAGCAGATCTAGTCCGACCTATGATTTCACGACAAAGAGAAATCATGAGGATCTATGAGGAATGAACTTATTGTACTCCGGATATGGTTGAGATCCCAGAGGTTTTCAAGTAGGGAGATACCGTATTAGGATGGAGAGACCATGGAGATAGGATCAGAAGCATGGATTGAGAGCCTTGATCCTGAAGCTGGTGCTAGACATAGCAGATCGTGCAGATCCCAAGATTGAAGTATTGTTGGTTGATTCTGAACCAAAGGATGAACCTCCTGAACCTTAACCAGCTCCATTCAATCCCCCAGCTCCATCGAGACCTTTAACGCTGGGAGCAGCTAAGATTACAGATGAAGCAGCAGATGAACCAACATTGAAATTGGAAGCTGTTGCTGAGAATCTGGTGCCTGAACTAGAGAATGATCTATAATCCTCCAAGAAATATGCCTCAAGTTTGCCAGGTCCAGAGCTAGAACAAGGAGAGATTGTAGAACTGGATGAAGCTGTAGAGATGAACCAGAGCAGATTGATCATGACATAGTGGATGCAGAGCATCCACCGTCCTTCTCTTGGATATTGAAGATGATGGAGGAAACTTGTTGTCAACTTATAGAAATTATCGAGCTACAGAACTCGGAATAGCTGTCATTGAAAGATAGTTTGAAGCATACCAAGACAATGCTCTTCCTCCTAACCCAGATGAATTTGACCCTTATCCTGGCTCTGTATGTGCACAAGCTGAACTCTGTATACTTCTTATGATCCAAGCTATGCAGAGAACCAGAATCTTCACAATCCAGGATGACTCTAAGATGGTTTCTCAAACCTGAAATGATTTAATGAAGATTAACATTGTATAGATTTGTTGCACTAATAAACTCTAAAGTTGCCAATCTAGTTGAAGAATCTACACATGACACGACAACATTTACATTTTTTTTTTAAACAGGCATTTGGGAAATTCCCCAAATTCCTGTAGGTATTTGAGGGTGGTATATTTTTAAGATTTTGGAAATTTCTCAAATGACTGGATATTTGGGAAGTTTCCCAGAAACCTAGGAATTTGGGAAATTCCCTAAATGCCTGGGTATCTTGGAAATTTCCAGTCATGCTGGGACATATAGCTGATCATTTACACAAGCCCTAGCAGTAAATTTTTAAACTGGACTGTTCCTCTAGGATATAATCATTGGTCAGAAAAATTAGTTCTTGAAAAATGTCAAGTAAACTACATAGTAATAATTTATATATGCATTGTAAATATTGAATAATGTCTGTTTTGTTGTTTGTCTGCTTTTCCGATCATAACTCAGAAACCCCTTAAACTGTTTGTCTAAAATTTTGATTAGGTAGTTTGTTAAAAACACAGGAATATGTCTCCCTTGATTCAATTCCCAGTCAAAGCTGGGTTCCCAAGCCAGTACATCATATTATCATAGTAGACAATTAAGTCTTTGCCACAAACACAAATTTTCTAATCCCTATATCTTTGCAACCTGGTGGTGGAAACCATTGCTATTTCAAACTTTGAATTCTGACAAAACAGTCTAAGGTTTACATTATTAAATTGCAAAGATATAGGGAGTAGAAAATCAGAGATTGTGGCAAAGGCTTGATTCCTTTGAAATGCAAAATTCTAAAAAGAAAAGAAAACTTATTTTTACAATTTTCCTATTTAGCGGTGAGACAGAAGGATGTGGAGAATTCTCTGATAGCTCTAACATTATTGGTTAGCTGCACTCACAACTCACAACTCAGAACTTTTTTGATGTAAATTTCGGGATCAAGCATTGATCTCCATTTTATACAGACCTACGACTAAGTCAGGGATTAAACATTTATCCTCAAAAGTGCCCACAATGAATATTGAGATCAAGCATTCAAGATAAATGTTCCAACCTCTGAAAGAGAATTACATTTTGTCTTATGGTTACATGTTTTCTAAATCCCCCTTATATCAACAATGCACATATTACGATATCTTTTTTTAACAAAATTATCAATCGGAATCCCGAGTGAAATCTTTTGATCAAATAAATTTTCCATATTTTTTAGTCCCTCAAAACATTTTATTTTTTTTTAAGCTTGGCAGAGTTAAGATTAAGAAAACGTTCTGGTACTTTTTAAAAACTTTAATTCTGTAGCCTTGATCTATATCTGTACTAGGTTTTGATTAAAAGTATAATAATTCATTTTGATTCTACTCTAGGAGGAAAAAACACAAAGCCCGGAAAGTATCCATTTACTGTGGCTCTAGGTACAACATATATTAAAATAAAACGACTGTGCACGTAATTTTAACAGACTCCACAATTAAAAAGTGTTATGTCTGATTCACGCCATTTTAATTTGCTATTCGAGAAACTGCGGAGGAGATATCGTCGTTTTTTATGTTCAAACGTTTTTAATTTTTAAAATTATATACTTTTACTATTTAGAACTAACAATGAGAAATTATAATTTTTTATAGTAAAACGATGATATTTCCATCAATGTTTCTGAGTTCGACGACATTGGGTTGCAAAGAGGTATAAGGGATAAGAAAATCAGATAATGTTGAAATTACAAATTTTTAAGAATGAAATTAAATAGGATCTGCAGACAGTAATGTGATCACCTATGTTTGTGGTGGCAGTCTAATCAATAGGTAACACAATACAAATAGTTGTGATAATTCAACCCCTGTATCTGTACCTGTACCTGTACCTGTACCTGTACCTGTACCTGTACCTGTACCTGTACCTGTACCTGTACCTTGCTTTTAAGAAGTTTCAAGGATTTAAGAGACTATTTTGACCCGATGTATATATCTTACGACTAACAGTAAATACAGTAAAATTTTGCATTCTCAGATTTTTGTGGAGTAAAGGCCAAGAATCTCAAACGTCAAAAATATGTATTAAATTGATTGCCAAACAAAAAGATACACTCTTTCCATGATTAATAAATGTTATTAAAAACATATTTTAGAATGGGTTAATTGATATGTGATACATTTATGATAAAAAGTATTTTTTTAGGTGGTACGTTCTAACTGCAGCTCATTGTGAATATAAAGTTAATAAGGTTAGCAATATTTCCAGCATTATTTCTAGCAATATTTCCAGCAATATTTCCTGCATTATTTCCATCAATATTTCCAGTAATAATTCCAGAATTTTTACCAGAATTATATCCAGCATTATTTCCAGCATTATTAATAGAAAAATTTCCAGGGATATTTCCAGCATTATTAATAGAATAATTTCCAGGGATATTTCAAGCATTATTAATAGAATAATTTCCAGAATTTCTAATAATATTTCTAGCAATATTTCTAATAATATTTTTAGCAATATTTCTTATAAAATTTCTAGCAGTATTTCTAATAATATTACTAGCAATACCTTTAGCATTATGTCCAGCAATATTTCTTGCCATATTTCCAGCAATATTTCCTGCAACATTTTAGCAGTGTTTATAGCAGCATACAGCGATATTTCCAACAATACTTTTCAGTATTTCTAGCAGTATATCCAGCAAAATTTCCTGCAAAAATGCCAACAATGTGTCCAACAATTTGTATGGACAAATTATTTACTTTCATTTTTTCCAGCAGTATGTATAGCAATACTTCCAGCAAAAATTAAAGTAATATTTCCCGCAGAGTTTCCAGCAATATTAATAACAAAATTCCAGCAACACTTCCTGCAATTCTTTTAGCAACCTTTCCAGCAAAATATCCTGCAATATTTTAAGCAATGTGTCCAGTAGGGCTGGGGTGGGATTGCGTGAAAATTCTATTTAAATGTAAAAAAAAATAATATATATTTTTTTATTTTTTTTTATTATTCTTTTTTCCTGCTTTCAGGGATTCATGATGAACATTGTATTTACTGTTTCATTGTAAGGTTTAATTTGGTAACTTATTTACCGTTTTATTTTGTAAGGCCAACATAGGAGACTGGGACTTATCAAGGGATCTAGATGTCTATGAAGGAATGACAGTTGAGCTAACCAAAAATCAAGTCATTGATATAGAGGCAAAAATTTAAAAATTTTTTATTTCATAGTTTTTAATTTGGCAGATTTTAAACATTCGTTATCATATAATTAAAATTGGATTTATGCACAAACCAATGATTGTAAGCATTATTCAAGAGTTATAGGGAGTGTAAGCATTATTTAAGAGTTAAAGGGATTGTAAGCATTATTCAAGAGTTAAAAGGATTGTAAGCATTATTCAAGAGTTAAAGGGATTGTAAGCATTATTTGGAGTTAAAGGGATTTTAAGCATTATTCAAGAGTTAAAGGGATTGTAAGCTTTATTCAAGAGTTATAGGGATTGTAAGCATTATTCCATTATTCAAGAGTTAAGGAGATTGTAAGCATTATTCAAGAGTGAAAGGGATTGTAAGCATTATTCAAGAGTTAAAGGGACTGTAAGCATTATTTGGAGTTAAAGGGATTGTAAGCATTATTCAAGTGACCCTCAAGGCAAAGAAGGGTAGGACAGATTCAGATATTTCTTTTCTAAACTTCAGAAAGTAAATGATAATCTTTCTTAAAAATCTTGTATACAAGTTAGAGTCCAAGGTTTAAAGAGTAAGCTGTTGTGAATCGGATTTTCCACTTTACAAATGAAGGACGTATGAAATTAAGCCTTCAGTATCTACATTTTTTCCAATTTTTCAGAGATGGATTGTGCACCAGGATTATGAGTTAACTGATAGATCAATAAAAAATGACATCGCACTGGTGAAGCTGAAGTAAGCAAAGTAAAAAAGGGGATGATTGTTTTAAGACCTATTGAAAAAGAAGGAAATTGTAAAATTAAATTTTTTTAAATAAAATAGTATGACTATAAAATATAATAACTAATTTCGTCAATTTATTGACTTCATCTTTTCGAAATTAACTTGTTTTTCCTTCTTATATAGTTTATTTTTTTATTAAAGTTTAAAGAGACTTGGTATTTAAAGTATATCAAGTATATCAATTTATTTTTGTATTTTATGTTGTCTGAGGCTTTCTGACCAATTGTGAACATGTTTCTCAACCCCGACTTGGTGCCAAATCTATTAAATTTCATGCTTTTAGAACACCCATTGTCGCTCGTGAATTGATTCTTCTATCTAGGGGTTGGATTCATTTTATTTTATTTTTATTTCTTTTTCTCTATGTTTATTTTCTACTCTTACTTGATAAACGAGGAAAATTTTGATGCTTAAACTACAAAAAAAAAGCTCAATTGGGACAAGAAGCTTGCAGAAGGCCTGCTGGTGATGCCGTTTCATAAATAACTAATCTTTTAAATTTTCTCATATATCTCCTCAAAAACAAGCTGATTTTAACTGTTGATTCCAGTGTTTGCAAATATTCCAAAAACTGTTAATGGAAAAACTAAATTTTCACTTTTTTCAGTAAAATTGTCGAGGTTGGTCTTTATGTGGAACCTATCTGCTTACCATTAGGTAGTACTGTGTACAATATACATATACTTTATTGTACAATGTACATACAAGTTATTGTAAAATGTGTATATAAGTCATTGTACAATGTACATATAAGTCATTGTACAGTGTAACATATAAGTAATTGTACAATTTGCTTGTAAGTCATTGTACAATGTACATATAAGTCATTGTACAATGTGTATATAAGTCATTGTAAATGTACACATAAGTCATTGTATAATGTACATATAAGTCACTGTACAATGTAAATATATTATGCATTGTAAAATGTACATATAAGTCACTGTACAATGTACAAATAAGTCACTGTACAATGTACATATTATTCATTGTACAATGTACATATAAGTCACTGTACAATGTAAATATATTATTCATTGTACAATGTACATATTATTCATTGTACAATGTACATATAAATCATTGTAAAATTCTCACACTTTTTATTTTAACTGTGCTGACTGAGTGTACTTATATATCATAAATATTGCATGTTTATATTCTTAAAATGTTATAGGACCCCCTGATCTTCAAATTCTGAATATTCCGGATTTCGAAGACAGCCTTCTCGGGGTTAGGTAAACAATTTATTTCAAATATCTATATATGTATCTATATGTTATGTTGTATGATATATACAGGGTTGCCCTGCAACTGAAACTTGTTTTTTTCTTTGCCAAATCATTAAATAAGCCATTTAACAACTGTCAACTACATTCAATCCTCAAAACTTAATTCAAACATTAAATCATCAATATGTCGTCTTTACAGTCTTAGACTATGTGGTCAACCCTATAGTATATACAATGTCAAATATCTAAATTAATTAATAGCACTTATTTCAATTAAAATTCTTGCTTGACTTAATACAAAAATTCAGAGCATATCCTACCAGGAAAACAAAAGTGGAGAACAGTTAGATGAATATTTTTAGTTTTTTGGAATAATTGTGTGATTTAATACTTGTTTATATCGACGGTTTTGCCCAAACTGGGTTGAGATGAAAGAAACATTGTTTTACTGATTATGAATCATATGGCTCCCACGTAAAAATATCAACTATACATATAGATATGCTTAGCTAAGTTTTTTCTCTAGAGCTCATGCAGTTGGTTGGGGACTAAACTCATCCTATGCTGGACTTTTAGGTAAAATGTAACTGAAAAGGGAGAAATGGGGGTGGTGATTGCAATTCTCATTTTTTCACAATAATATGTGTGCAGTAGGGTGTCCCAAAAACAGCGAAAAATGGATTTTCAGGTAGTGTGTTGTAAATCCTGGTACTAGATGATAAAAAAATACGATCGGTAAAAAAAAAAATTTTCCAACTTAAGTATTTCTACTCGGAGTTTGGATTTCAAAAGTTGCGCTAAAATACTCGAGGTTGCGTGATTATAAGATATTTAAAAATCGAGTTTAGATCATTTTTCTGATCCAAAACAATAATTGCACACTTTTTATTGAGTTAGATTTTATTTATTATCACATTATGTTTAATTTCACAGGATCATAATAAATTTACATACACTTAGTATCTTAAAATAAGTTTTACACTGTTCAGAATCTAATTTTATATTTTTTTTAGAGTTTCCTTTGATATCATGTTATTCATTGTTTTAAAATAACCTTTGTTAAAAACAAATTTGAATCAAAAAAATGAATTGTAAAAAATAAGAAAACCCTCCAGAGATTACCTAATATCAAAGTAAATATTTGCATAGAAAAACTTTAGGGATCGTAAATTAGAGACCAATTTAAATTCCAATGAATAACACATCCTTTGTTCATGTTTTAGAGTTTATCTTACTTCTTTATTCCTTGACTGTTGTCAAAATATCCTGTCTTAAACTCTCATCTTGAGATGATTCTACAAACTCCTGGATAAGTTTCACTCCTCTCTGGGCACAGTCATTAACTACAGAAAGTTTAGTGATGAACTTCTTGAACCTCTGGTAAGAACCGTTCATTCACCAGTTCTCCACCTTCTCCTCTAACCAGCTCATGTCTGTTATTTTAGACAACTTTATGAGGAACCAAGAGTCTGGTCCTACTAAATCAGATAACTCCTTGATTTCTGATATTGGAAGATTAATCTCAAGACATTGTAAATGATAATCTTGATGATATTGGCAGAACTAACATGGCAGCAGTCACCCAGTTCCTGATTCCTATACTGTAGGATATCTTGAGATTAATCTTCCAATATCAGAAATCAAGGAGTTATCTGATTTAGTAGGACCAGACTCTTGGTTCCTCATAAAGTTGTCTAAAATAACAGACATGAGCTGGTTAGAGGAGAAGGTGGAGAACTGGTGGATGAACGGTTCTTACCAGAGGTTCAAGAAGTTCATCACTAAGCTTTCTGTAGTTAATGACTGTGCCGAGAGAGGAGTGAAACTTATCCAGGAGTTTGTAGAATCATCTCAAGATGAGAGTTTAAGACAGGATATTTTGACAACAGTCAAGGAATAAAGAAGTAAGATAAACTCTAAAACATGAACAAAGGATTTGTTATTCATTGGAATTTAAATTGATCTTTAATTTACGATCCCTAAAGTTTTTCTATGCAAATATTTACTTTGATATTAGGTAATCTCCGGAGGGTTTTCTTATTTTTTACAATTCATTTTTTTGATTCAAATTTGTTTTTAAAACAAAGGTTATTTTAAAACAATGAATGACATGATTTCAAAGGAAACTCTAAAAAAAAATATAAAATTAGATTCTGAACAGTGTAAAACTTATTTTAAGATACTAAGTGTATGTAAATTTATTATGATCCTGTGAAATTAAACATAATGTGATAATAAATAATATCTAACTCAATAAAAAGTGTGAAATTATTGTTTTGGATCAGAAAAATGATCTAAACTCGATTTTTAAATATCTTATAATCACGCAACCTCGAGTATTTTAGCCGCAACTTTTGAAATCCAAACTCCGAGTAGAAATACTTAAGTTAGAAAATTTTTTTTTTTACCGATCGTATTTTTTTATCATCTAGTACCAGGATTTACAACACACTACCTGAAAATCCATTTTTCGCTGTTTTTGGGACACCCTAGTGTGCAGACTGAGTTTTGCCTTAAAAATTATGATAGGATGCTAAAATTTAGCAGGTTGCCTGCAATTTTAGTCAATATACACAGATTTGTTTTATTTCAATTTTCATGAACTTTGAAAAAGAGGAATATGTCACATTTCAGAACAGCTTTTTTAGCCACTACCAGTTTAATCTCACCTTCAGTTCGGCCTGCATTGAGCCAGTTTATCTAAGAACGTCAAATATTTCATAGTAGGTGTGTAGTTTTATATTAGGTGTATAGTAGGTGTATAGTAGGTGTATAGTAGGTGTATAGTAGGTGTGTAGTTTTATACTAGGTTTATAGTAGGTGTATAGTACGTGTATAGTACGTGTATAGTAGGTGTGTAGTTTTATAGTAGGTGTAAAGTAGGTGTATAGTAGGCGTATAGTAGGTGTATAGTAGGTTTGTAGTAGGTGTATAGTAGGTGTGTAGTAGGTGTATAGTAGGCGTGTAGTAGGTGTATAGTAGGTGTGTAGTAGGTGTATAGTAGGTGTGTAGTANTATAGTAGGTGTATAGTAGGTGTATAGTAGGTGTATAGTAGGTGTATAGTAGGTGTATAGTAGGTGTATAGTAGGTGTATAGTAGGTGTATAGTAGGTGTATAGTAGGTGTATAGTAGGTGTATAGTAGGTGTATAGTAGGTGTATAGTAGGTGTATAGTAGGTGTATAGTAGGTGTATAGTAGGTGTATAGTAGGTGTATAGTAGGTGTATAGTAGGTGTATAGTAGGTTTGTAGTTTTTGGGGATTTTAATTCAATTTTTTGAGGTTTTACCTCACTCTTGATTCATGGGCTTTTCAATCTCCAGGCAGGTTTTTGTGTTTTAAGATTTCATTCTAAATTTTTTTGAAAAATTTATGATTTAATACTCAATATGTTGGAATAAACAACAGGAGAAAAGTACCTTTATCTTCAAAATAGTATATAAAAATCTATTGATTGAATCTTTAGAATCAACAACGACAATAATGCCCTGATATTAAATCGCAGATGTTAGGCACTTTCCCAAAGGCATTTTTCCAAGTGGCAACTTCACAAGAGTATTTTCCCAAGTGAAATTTCCCAAATGTGGAATTTCCCAAGCGGCAACTAGCCGCAGCGCTTGGCCGGCCTCTAATACCATGTTCTAGCCGAAGCACATTGTCCCCTAGCAAATCCTAGCTGTAGCACTCGGCCCTTATTGCAGCCTGCTGAGCGTCAGAAGGCCTAACCTAACCTTTCTGAAGTTGCCGCTTGGGAAATTGCATGGACATAGAGATGGGCATCGTTGTTGAAAATGTACAAAATTTTTGGGAACAAATTAAATTTTTCTTGAACTATGATATCGTTAATTAAAACGAACGATGGACAAACAACTTGGATCGTTCAATGAATGATTGTTCACTGAGAAAACGAAATAGATGGAAAATGAACAATATTTTTGAGAACAAAATAAATTGTTTTTGAATGCTTGAAAAAAAATGAAACGGTTTGTTCACAAATGATGAACGAACGAAATAAAAAAAAAAGCCGAACGTGCCCATCTCGACATGGACATGTTCCATTAACGTCCAACTACATGGGAAGATAAGTGGTCAATATGTTTTTTGTCAGGGCAATAAATTATCAATATTTTTGACTGTTTCGGTTCTAGAAGAAAACGAGAGTAGATTCGCAACTGCTATACAACAAGTGGTAGACCTTCCTATTCTAGGCAAATCTAAGGAAAATTTTAAAGGATTTAAAATGTTGGTGATAGTCTTAGCATGAGTATTTGAGACATTTATTTCTGAATGAGATTTGACTTTTAATATATTGTTGTTATTATATTTGTTATTATTGTATTTGAATTTTTGCCACAAACTCGAATTTTCTAATTTCTTTATTTTTTCAACCCGATGTCGTAGACCTTATATATTTCAAATATGTGAATTTTGTGTGATCATATAAGTTTTAAATATCAAAGGTTTACCCTACTAGGTTGCAGAGATTAAAGAAATAAAAAATCAGAATTTGTGGAAAAGTTCCATTTTCAAGGTGTAAGAAATTCTGAAATATAGCATTTTCTATTTAAAATCTAAATGGCAGTGCTTAGAGTATCATCGGTTTGTGAAGTAAGTTCATAAAACATATTTCATATTTTTTATGCACAAATGTTTTAAATCAAGAATTTTATAATTGTTTATTTTTACCTGTGTTGTATTTGTCATAACAATGAAGACGACTTTCTCCCAGGATTTCAAACAGTATAATTGATACACAATACACATATGCAAGTAAATATGCTTCGCTTTGTTTACTTGAAAAAAAGATTGTTAACCATCAAAACTTGAATAAAACAGTTGTCTTCATTGTATTGATATAAACGCTGACCACTTTACATTTAATTTGGAAACAAGGATTTTTAACAAAGAAAAAACGATACTTTAAACTTTAATTTTCTGTTCCCTTCATATTTTTAACCAAATGGTGTTAATCTCTAGCAGAATTCATAATATAAAATATCTAAAGTCTATACAGCATTTGCTGCAAAGATATGAGGATTAAAAACTAGAGTTTGTTGGAGTAATCACTACTTTCCTATAAAATTATATTTCTCGTTGTTTAGCTACTCCAACCAAGTGTGCGCAGGGGGAGAGTCAGATAAAGATGCTTGTACGGTATGTTACAAATGTTACAAATCATACATGATACACAGAGGACGCACCACTGACCCTTTAGTAAAAGCAAATTCAACCTAAAGTCTGACCGCGTCCACCTTGTTGCACCGGCTAGTCCTATTAAGTGTCTGCTTTATTTACCCAATGTCCGTGCGATACAGTACAAACTGGGACCGGAAAGGTTGACCCGACTCGAAAATTCAAATGTACTACGGCTGCCCGTGATAGATATTAATCAGCCAGGGGATGCAAGTTCCAAACAGTACTTATGTTCCAAACAAATGTTATAATCAACACATAAGAGACTTGAAGAAAATTAAAAGCTTGACATTTTTTTGGTTTGGATGTATTATACGGATATGCCTATTGTAACTTAATGTTTTCTACTTGACAACCTTAGAAGGCGTAAATGTATTTTAATTATTTTACTCCAAAACAGGCCTACAAAATTACGGTTTTGAATATTATGCCCGGCTCAGTAACATTATGCCTAGTTCCCGAATGCCTAGTTCGTGAATGCCTAGTTCACTATGCCTAGTTCATAAATGACTAGACAACATTATGCCTAGATTTCTAAATGCCTAGATAACATTATGCCTAGATTTTTGAATGCCTAGTACATAATGCCTAGATAACATAATGCCTAGAGAACACAATGCCTAGATTCATGAATGCCTGGATAATATTGTGCCTAGATGACAGTGCATTGAATGTCTGGCATATTCAGGAGCTGTTCATCAAGCAGGATGCTGAGGCCAGAAGAGCCTACTCATCTAATGCTGTTGGCCAGGACATGACAACCAACACTGGAAGTAAACAGAGGTCCCTAGATGCAAGAGAAAGATTAAAGTTTGTTGTTGATGTTTTTGACAGCATGCAAAGAGCAGATTATATTTCTACTTTGGCCCATGATAGGCAAAAAATTGACCAATAAAATATTTAATAAATAATATAAACATATTAGTATTATTTATTTATTGCTTGACAATGTCTTTAGGCATTCAATTCAGTCAAATGTTATCTAGGCATTGGGTGACTAGGCATTATGAAATCTAGGCATAATGTTTTCTAGGCATTCAGAAATATAGGCATAATGTTATATAGGCATTCATGAATCTAGGCATGGTGTTATCTAGGCATAATGTTATCTAGGCATTACGAACTAGGCATTCATGAATATAGGCATAGTGATTTCTCCATAGGGTGATTCCGGGGGTCCTCTTGCGATAAATCAGTTCAACAAGAAGGAAAAGTTTTTGATTGAGGAATTAGCTAGCCCGAGCAAATGGTAAGATTTTAGCTATATTTTTCTATCTATCTATCTATCTATCTATCTATCTATCTATCTATCTACCGATCTACCTATCCATCTATCTATCCATCTATCTATCTATCTATCTATCTATCTATCTATCTATCTATCTATCTATCTATCTATCTATCTATCTATCTATCAATATATCTATCTATCTACCTATCCATCTATCTATCCATCTATCTATCCATCTATCTATCTATCTTTATATCTATCCTTCTAGTATATTTATCTATCTGTATATCTACCTATCTATCTAGGTATTTGTATGGTATAGTTAGTGCCGGGTCAGGCAAATGTGGCTCTGAAACTCCAACTGTCTTTACAAGGTATGGGGGGGGGAGGGGTTAATTTGACACTTTTGAAAAACCAAAATTTGTACCAAAAAAAATTGAAATGTAACTGCCTGAATATGCAGTCTCAATATAATAAATATGACAGCCTGTAACTGTCATTTACACAAATTATGTGGAAAAAATGGGAATTGTGGTCAATGACCTCTTTTTTAAAATCTTAACACCTGATCTCCAGTTTGACCTGTATATTATCAATGTTTATTAGAATTAAGATTTGACTATTTCTATATACATATATTTTGAAAAATTTAAGAGAAATTGAAATAAATGAAATAAACTAGATAAAAAATCTATCAGTTTATCAAATTTAAGATATTATAATATATTTTTCATCATATTCTTTTTTCAGGGTTACCGCATATATCGGCTGGATTAAAGAAAATTTGCGTTAAGCTTAAATTGAAGAAAATCAATGTGAGAAAATTTTGGATTTTCGAAACAAGAAAAAAAGAATTTGAATTAAAATACTAAAACTTTTAACTGTAAGACAATCAACAAAGAAATATAACTTTGAATAAAATATTCATTATCAGAGAGTAGGGTTGTTAATCGTTTTTAAAGGGAGTGTTCGCGAAAAATGAAAGGGGGCATAGACTTACAGCGAAAAATAAGTGCTTTTGATCACTACTAATCTTACTTCTATCTGTTGCGTCTATAAAGAGAAAATTGTTAAAAAACGACTCATGGTGAAGAACGTAACGTCTATACATATTTAGAAAATTGAAATATTCAACTCGAATCGTAGAAAAATCAATTTAATTCCAAACAATTCATTCAGATATTACAAACAATAGTCATCGATTATTTTTCGACACATTTGTATAAAGTTAATATTTCATAATATTTTTGATTCCTTTTTTTAAAAATAATATTTCGCTGGCGCTGGATTTTCAAACATTCCTGGAAAGTATGAAAATGTCGTCTTCATTATCAAAAATTCTCGAAACATGAATAAATGTTCTAAAAGATTTAAAATTCGGTGATGGTGATGGACCAAACTTCATTAGAGTAAAAAAAGTAGATATTTATTGAAAATATATTTCGGTCTGGTTTGGCCCTCGTCAGTTCTAACGATAAAATAACCATCAAAATTGATAAAAAATTGTTAAACACCACTAGAAAAAAACAAACAAAAAAGATTTTTCAAATAAAAATGAGCTGTAAAATGGACAAAAGGGAAACAAACGAATTCAGATCATGAGATGGAAAAAAGATAATTTGCAAATATTCATTTTTTAAAAGTAACTATTAGATCATAAAAAAAAAATAATCCAAGTTGAATATTGCAACTTTCTGAATTTGTATGAACGTTAAAGTTCTTTGGTATGAGTAGCTTTTAACAACAGATAGAAGTAAAATTGGTGGCACTTATAAGCCATACTCCCTTTCATTTAAAAATGATCGAAAAAACTATCGTTTTTCATTTTTTCTAAAAACGATTGTTTCGTTTTAGAAAAAACGATCGTTTTTGAAAACGATCCATCTCATTTTGAACTTTGTAAATGAGACATGTAAGTTTTGTAAACAAAAATACAAACGACAAAATATGCAATCAGTTTTTTGTCACATAATTGTTTTCAGTGCCAAAAGTTTAATTTTTGAATTACTTATTATTATTAAAGACTTTGGATATTTCAAACTTATATAACAGGATTTGTAGTTTAAAAACATACATGGTCTTTGCCATCATATTGTACAAGATATAAATTATAAACATTTGTCAATATTGTTTGTATATATTTATAACGAATTACATAGACTCCAGGTAGTGGGTTAGTTTTATGCGACATAACTGGTATGATTTTACTTACAAGGATGAGAATTAAGCAACGGATTTAAGTCTGCCACAAACTCCGATTTTCTAATCCCTATATCTTTGCAAACCAATGCCCAATTCCTTTGATATTTAAATATGAATATAGAAATATATAACAAATAGAATATAGAACAAATAATCTGTGTTTAAAATATCATAGGTTTGCATCACCAGGTTGCCAATATAAAGGGATTAGCGAATGTGAGTAAATGTATTCAAGTCAAATTCTATGCTGGATCGAGTCTGCACTGGGTAGTCAAGACTAGACAGTACGACTGAATGCATATACATTAAATACATGTTGTACCAGCTCAGATCATACAAAGGAATTGAGTCTTTGCCAAAAATTCAGTTTTTGTAAAACCTATATCTTTGCAACCTTATGATGTAAAACTTTGATATTTCAAACTTACGTTATTTGATCTAAGAGCATTCATAGTTTGAAATATTAAAGGTCTGCGACATTGGGTTGCAACGATATTGAAATTAGAAAATCAGAGTTTGTGGCAAAAACTCAATTCCTTTTAAAGTGATTTTTTGGCTAAACCTGAATATTACACAAAGGCGGGAGGGGGGAGGGTGGGGGGGATAAATGTTGATAAGCGCTGCTTTACTCTCGACAATCTTCTCTCATTCTCTGTAAGAAATGCCGATGAGTGTGTATCAAATTAGGACTAGTTTTCCGAGGAAACATTCTCAATCCGTATCCTCTGTAGAGTCCCCGAGATTCTGGTATAAAATCTGATATCTGGCACACAACAGATTCATTTTCAAACCTAACCTCGGGGATACCGGTATCTACTCTTCTACTGGAGTTAGGTCAGGAGTTTAGTCCATGGGTTCATAATTCATAATGTTCTTAGAAATATTCTTTTCAAAAATATTTCAAAAATAAAAGATATTTTTGCATTTACTTTTCAAACTGTCTTCAGACATTTTCTACCTAAAACTTACGTTTTTTTGGACTTTGGTTAATATTTTCTAAAAAGGGTTCTCAGAGAAATAATGGGATTGATATATTTGAAAAGTGATTTGATTGAATATATATTTTAACAGTCTTTTCACCAGCACTACCTACCTATGATTTCCCCAACAGCGGGCTGTCAAGTTTCTTAGCAGAGATTTTGTAAAAAAGACATAAAATTATGTGTAAGACTAATTTTTCGGGAAAGTTAAAATTTTCATAAACCACTGGTTCTGTGTACCAATTTGCCCATAAAAAATCCATTGTTCCGCTCTGGAAGTTTTGCAGGCAAAAATGGTCTTATTCATCATTGGTAAAGTTCAATTCTCTAAACTTTCTTTTAAAGTAGTTTAAATAGATGTAAGAATCACTTTTGTAAAATAAAGAATAAAAAAGTAGAATAGTGATTTCTAGATTTGAACTAAGACTGTTAAAAATAAACTCTCAGAAATAAGACCGAATATTGTAATAATACTCTACACTGAACACTGAACACTGAACAGCTTCTAAATTCTCATGTTTTTGGGTAGTTCTTATGTTATTTAACTTATTAGGAAACCTTAGTAGACATTTACATTTTAACAAAATCTGATGTAATTGTAGTTTCATTTTAAAGTGGCCTTTATTAAAAAAGGGTCACTTTCGATTTACCATGGTACTCTTTAAATTTGATCAATAATTTGAAAACATAGCCTTTCTAGCTTGAAAAGTGCCTTATTTCTGAAAATTCTGGATGGTTTTTAAGCAAAATTGGTCCTGGTAATCGTTGGTAAAGTAAAATTCCATAAATTTCTTGTGGAGTAGTTTTAAATCAATACAAAATCAATCCAGCTTCTTACAAGCAAGAATTATCACGTCACTTTTGCAGAAAAACTGCACTTATTAAAAATAAACAGTTAAAGAAACAAAAACATTGATGTCCAATTTATACTTGACCAGACAATACTTTCAAGGGTACCTTTGTAAATCGGGCATTGCCATCTTTCCAGGAGGTCACTTGAGGTCACGCTTACAGTCCCTTTAAGACGCTAAGAAATATTGGAAAAGATGACATTTCTCCTTAAATCACTTCTTACTCTTCTAAATTCATCAAATCTCAATTTTTCGCAGAAGACTAGATCAAGAACTCTCGCAAACTGTCAAATAGAAATATTTTAAAAATGGGTTTCTTGAAAATAGAAATTGCTGTAAAGATTTCTTATTCTTGTTTGGACCTGCACACAAAATACATTAACTTGTTCTCTTTTGAACAAGAATAAAATTACAAGGAAAAATTATAGTGTTTTTAAGGTAAAGGAATTGAGTTTTTGGCCACAAATCCCAATTTTATAATACCTAAATCTCAACAACCAGATGATGCATACCTTTCATATTTCAAACTTACATTGCTTGATCCACCAGAATTCATTGTTTGAAATATCTGTGGTCTACAACATTTGGTTTTAAAGAAATTGGGATGCAAATATCCGAGTTAGTGGCAAAGACTCCTTTCCTTTGATGTTGATTAAATTTGTGGGAAGCTTCAAAATCCTGCATTGTTTGATTAATTTTTAACTTATTTTTATTTATTTATTCAGCAATGTTAAGTCATTTTTAACCATTTTATATAATTTTTAATTGAACACTCTTCGATTCTTTCAGGGTTTTATTTAGTCATTTCTATAGTTTAGCTTCAAAATAATATTTAATCATTATTTACAATTTACATACTCTAATATTTAACTGATATTGCATTAATTTTTTAAATGAAGATAATAATTATTTATTTGTAGTATATTGGGTCAGACCCATAAAACAATTTATCTTGGAAAATATATATTTAAACATCTAAAATGTATATCTAAACTTTAAAAAAGTTGAAAATACTATATATATAAATATATATACATATACAATATATATATATATACATATATATTGCGTCAGACCCATAAAACAATTTATCTTGGAAAATATATATTTAAACATCTAAAATGTATATCTAAACTGAAAAAAGTTTAAAATACTATATATATAGATATATATTTATATATATAGATATAAGCAAACTCAACTATAATCTGACCATTGTATGTAGAATAAGATTAGCTTTAAAGGACTGTCAGTGTAAGTTCAAGTGACCTTACATTTCAAGAGGGGTATGCCCAATTGACAACGATACCCTTGAAAATATAAATAATAATTTGAAAGATTACGTCGTTTTTCTAGCTTTCAAAGTGTTAAATTATGTCAATTTATTTATTGTTCTGAAGAAAGAAATATGAACGATTTTATAGATTTTAAAAGAACAGAACAAGTTTCCAACTGCAGGGAACTGTAAATGTTAAAAAAACAGACTAAACAAATTCTGTAGAGTCGTCTTTCTAGTTTTCTCCTGACTGGGTAAACCTGTATTTCTAAAATGTCACTGAAAAATAAAAAATTGATTGATTGATTGATTGATTGACCTCCTAATTTCAGATGACTAAGATATCCCTTATAAACTATGTTTGCGGAGTTCTTCTTCTTCTTCTCCTAGCTGCGAAGGTATTGTGTTGAGTATGTTTGGTCAATAAATAGTAAAATGTGATTTACGTCATTCTTATATCTTTTTACAAGAAGCCTCACTTGGGGTTCTGAAATGTGTAACTGTTTAACTTTTTCAATTTTAAAATCTCCGGCTACCTATTTATCAGATGATTTTACAAAGACAACTTTCACTCCATTTTTGCAAATAATGACTTCAGGATGTTGATTACTTTTGCTCTTCTAATTTAAATTTTATATATGAAAAAAAATATTTTTGAAAATATAATTGATATTGTAGGAAGGAGAGGGGAAGTCCATCAAAGTCTCCCAATGCCATCCCAGCAACATTGATCAAATCCCAGCTAGGTAAGCAAATATTCCAGAATTTATGATATTATCAACTAGTTGAACTACAAAGACAAAGTTCAACTGCCCTTTTTTGTAAAAAATAAGTGGTTCAACTTGGTCTACGCGGTTCAACTACTATCTGCTATCTGTGTTACATGTTTTTTTTAATATAGCCTTCTTCAACTAATTAACCTTTTGAATGCATTTCATCATAAACTATCTAGAGAACATGGCGTTGCCCAGGGTACTCATATATTTACTCAATCCTCATGCTTGGTCGAAAATTACAATTTTATCTATTTTTCCATAAAAAAGTAGACCCAATTTACTTTGAATATCAAAGTCAAAACCAAGCTAAGAATATTTCCGAGGCTCTCCTGAGTTCCCAAATCATCATGTTCATCAACATCTTCATAGCCTTCTTCAACTAATTAAGTTTTTAAATGCATTTATCATTATCTATCTTGAGATCCCAGGGTACTCATTTATTCACAACCGTTGTTTACCTGCGTTTGGTCGTAAATTACAATTTCATCTATTTTTCCCTATGAAAGTAGAACCAATTAACTTAGAATCTCATGGTATTCCCGTGATTCTCCCGAATACTCCAACCAAAATTTGAGGCAAATTGGTCAAGAATTTATGAGTTATGATGGGACATACAAACAGACAAACAGATGTTACAACTAGATGTTTATTAGAGATTAGTCATTAGTCATAATATAAACAACTGCTCATTGTTCAAACTTATAATCTTAATGTTTTTGTACAACACAATTATGAGTTTATATCATGAAGAATATAATTATTACTATTACCACTTTACTTTTAATTATTCTGGTTTCCTATTGTTATTAACGGCTTCTGTAAGTTATATAAGTAATATTGTAAAATAAGAATATGTAGAGCAAGGTTTATAAACTTGATTTGGAACAAGAGGTGTACTCATGGGGCCAGTTGGGGGGAGTCTCTGGGGGTACACCCTCCCCCCTGTCCCGGGAGCAGTGTCCAAAGTTTTGGTGCCACGGAACAAAAAAGTATTCCATTTCTTGACACAAAACTGTACATTGAAGGTGAACAAATCACAACAAATCTCTACAGAAACCCCACAGACAAGGATGTTAACGTTTTCATTTTTTTTGAAAAACGATCGTTTCGTTATGACTTCGACGACGAAAAATCGAAAACGATGTGATCGTTTTTAAAAACGATCGTTTTTTAAAAATGGTAGTTTTTAAAGCTATCTTCTTAAAAAACGATCGTTTTTTATTTTTGCGTTTTTTTGATATTTTCCAAACCATGGAAACTGTTCTAGGATACAGAAGATCTGCCTACGACTTTTGGCATCTATTGAGGAACTGGCTGAAGCTGATCAGGACTACGAAGGTGGGAGTTAACTATTTTATCTTTTTATCCAAAATATTTAAACCTTCATTTAAAAGCTAAAGGGATTAAATAAAGAAAATAAAATAAAAAATCAATTTAAAAGGTTAGTATTCTCTCTTAATATCAAATCAATAAATGGTAATGATTACGTTTTTGAAGTACATTTATTGCTTCTAGTTGTAAATACATGATAAATAACTAGTGTATAAAAGGAGAGGAAGTTGAGTATAGGTATTCTCTGGTTCCAAGATCCGACACTACTAATTTGCGGATTTCATAATCCTCTTTCGGGGATTTCATATTCTCAACAACATATTCTTTTATATTTTTTCTAACAGCCATAATATTTTAGCCTATTATATACAGAGTGTCCCATATCATATTAGACTCCAAGCTTTAACGCCAAAATAAACCCATAATACTCAAAAAACCTAACATTTTCTGCAAGAAAAAATTTATATAAGCCTTATTCAATTTTACGAAATAATATATTCTTCTTAAAATTTGTTATTAGTCCCAAAAAAACATAATTTAGACTGACTGACGATCTAATATGACACGGGATACCCTGTATATGTATATATTATAGTAGTCAGAGTGCATTAACAATATATTCTTACATAGGACTTTAGCATCTATAATGGAAAACGGATAAACTATATTTTCTCATACTAATCTTATAAAAAACCAATATTTTCTAATAAATATGAATATCATGGAAAACTACAATATTTACTTGTTTTTCTTAAAGATTACAGCATGCTGTCGCCATGATTATGATTTATGAAACATATATTTAAAAGCTTAAATAGCGGAGTTTTCAAAAATATTGAGTGAATACCTATAGCGTTTTAAATTGAGCATTTGATAAAAAGCTAGAATTTTCATTTTTTAACCCAAATTTCTAGATTAAATTTTTTGACATTCTCTGTGTAAGTTTAGGAAGACACATAAAACTACTTTTAAAGTTTTAAACTAAACAGATATAGCAAAGTAGGCCCATACCTTAAGTTAAAAAAAATATTTATGCAAATTGTAAAAATAGCTCTTTTTCAAAATCCAAGACAAATTAATATGATAAAAATTAGTACATTGGTAATTTA
>NW_019396150.1:0-5182 GCF_000591075.1 Eurytemora carolleeae
GAGCCTTGAGTTTTGGCTAGAGATTTAGTTAGAGAGAATTTCATTAGACTGTGAGTTAAGTAATCGTTGGAGAAGTAGCATCTAGATTTGTTACAGGAGGTTAGAAGGATTAATGGATGGGAGGGAAGTTTGGAGAGGGGGGGGGGGGTAGCAGGGGCTGACCTTCATCCCCCTCTCCAGGAAAGTTTAAAAAGTAAAGGCCCCTCACTAACTGAAAAAAATCTTGGTCAGAAGGATCTAGGGAGTGGTCGGAAGGATAAAGGGAGTGGTCGGAAGGATAAAGGGAGGAGTCGGAAGGATAAAGGGAGTGGTTGGAAGGATAAAGGGAGTAGTCGGAAGGATAAAGGGAGTGGTTGGAAGGATAAAGGGAGAAGTCGGAAGGATAAAGGGAGTGGTCGGAAGGATAAAGGGAGTGGTCGGAAGGATAAAGGGCGTAAAGTTTTGAGTGCGAGAAGGGAGTACATAGATCCAGACTGTCTCGATTTTTGCTTGAGAGCTTGCAACCTTTAGATCACTGTCAGAGGAATGGAAGGATAAAGAGGAACGTTTTTGGAAGGGGGTGAATTAGTGAAAGAGTGGTGGGGGGGGGGGTAGTCAGTTTATTACCTAAAATAGCGCCTCCTACAATTTACAGTTTGAATGTCATTGAGATTAACCCCGAACTTCCCAGGTCTATATTTGATATATTTAAACAAATTATTATCTTCTGTAATCCATCCTGGGAACCTAATAAACCTAGCAGGTCTTATTATTCTACAGATCTAGCGAGATTCAAACTGTGGCTGAGAGGGATGTAAACCACACTAAACTTCAGTAAATTGCACACAAGATTGAAATCTTTTATGTGTTCAAAAATAGCTCCTCTTGTTCAAGTGGGTTTAAGGACAGCAACAATGTTTTGAATTTCTATTATGTAACTGAACAATGTTGTTTTCTCATTCTTTTGCATAAAATTTGGCATAGAGGAGCTACGAGGTCACAAAGAAGTATCGGTAATGTCGCATGAAATTGACCTACTCCTTCAGTTTAATTTTCAGTGAAGCAAAGTATAAAATGTAAAAAAGGGTGTTTCAGTTAAAACAATTAACACCGAGTAACACTAGTCTCGAGATTTCCAAAATGTGATCTTACATTTTTTTTACAATTTATTAATTAACAACAAAATTTTCAAAACTTTTTTATACACGCTGTTATTTATCAGCCATCGGAAATAAAAGATGATTTTCAAGTCGTCTTTTAAATCCCATGTTTATCAGGACGCTGTGTACAAAATAGTTTTTATCATATTTACTGATATTTTTTTTAATCCAGCATGCCAAACCAAATCCTTAGTTTGTTATTATTTCACGAGTTAGAGAATTCGTGAATTTAATGTTAGATAAAACTTGAAGATAACAGATGTTATCCTGTTATCCAATTCTAGAAAAATAAAAAGATGATGGGGGGGGGGAATAATTTACTCCATGGGGAAAATTATTAACCCCATTATCGGTTTTGCAAAATGAAGACACGACCCATGAGAATAAAAAGGACAAAAAGAAAAGAGAAAATAATGAAGGAAAATACTTTCAAATAATAGGAGGAGATGGTCAAAAATAGGGTGGGGTGGGGGGGGGGTAATAAGGGCCGGGTATAATCATTGCTATCTTCGTTCTTTTTTGAAGCCGAAATACCGTTTGAATTTTGTTATTTTCTACTCCTGTATCTTTCATAAATTTTCTATTACATCTATTAAACCCTTAACAGTATTTATTTATTAAAAAAAGAAAAAATTCTGCTGTACATAAAAAGGTAGAAGGGGGGGGGGAGGGTAAAGTGGAGAGTGGGGGCAAAGGGTGGTCTTTGGAAGAAAGGTAGAGGGCGGGTAATTAAATTTGAAGGTGAAAGATGTATTGAGAATAGATTAGTTCTAGTTTTATACAATTTACTAGTTAATGAGTATCTAGAGTCTACAGGATGATGCATTCTTGTAAATACTAATTAGTTTATTGAAGGTGGAAGAAGGGGGGGGGGGGGGGGGTGATTAAGAATAAGGGAAATTTTACTCACAAATTAAGAGAAAAATTTAAAATTAAAGGCTTCACATTCAGAAACTTGAGCCGGAAATTGAAGTGTCCACTATCATTAACCTAATTTTGAAGGGATAAGGCCGCCACATGCAAAGTTTGAATCCTTTCTAGAAATCGAATTAAAAGACCTATTTAAAAGCCAGCCCATCCAAATAGTTGAGATCTAAACATTTCCAGGGAGGGGGACGTTCTTCCAATTTTTTATGGGTAATGATTCCCCCATTGGTCGCCCTTCACACGTACATGGCAAAATTGGGTCAAATAAAAAATGTATGTTTAGGAAATATAGAGTGGTTGTGTAATGTGCATAAAAGGATAAACAACGGGAGCAAAGGATTTGAAACTTTTGATTAAAAAATCTCGGATCGTGGCAAAGGAAAGAGAACAATTTTATTTTCAGAGATTTAGGAACTGAGTCCTTGCCACAAACTCAAATTTCCCTTTCCCCTATAACTTTGCAACATGGTGGTGTAACATTTAAAACCTATTTTATTTGATTTAAAAGAATTTATAGTTTTAAATATCTAAGATCTGTGACATTTTGGGCATTTTGGGATTGGAAAATTTGAGTTTGTGGCAAAGAATCAATTCCATTTAAAACAAGTTAATAATTATTAAGAATTAAGAAATTTTGCGACCTGAATGATATTTTATTTACTACATATAATATATATTGTATATTGTGAGTATTGTGTTGGATTGTCATTAAATATGCATGAAAAGATTTGTTGCTGCTAAACACGAGAATTCAAAATACAAATATTCAATGTTAAATTGTACCATACTGACCATACCCCCCGATAAAAATTAAACTCAACGACGACATATAAAGACAAACATAGATAATTCAATAAAATGTTAACTAAAACTGATAAGCAAATATACCGCTAATTCTTTGCATTTCTTACTGTCGGGTTTATGTCAAATTTGACCTGGAATTTTTGCAAATATTCGTCTGATATAAATTTACAATTACAAACTTCTTGTAGCATTTAGAATTTAAAAGGAGAGCAATGTTGGTAATCACTTTGCTTTTTATGGGTTATATCACAGTATATGATAAAGATTTATTGCATTTATGTAGAGGAACTGATAACTCACTTAAACTATATTTTTCCCAACTCTATATCTCTTCAACCTGTGTCCGAATTTAATGAATTTAAGCCGCGTCTTAAATACGAATTTAAGTGGAACCAACAAAATTTGAGTCGCGGCTTAAGTTTAAACTTCGGTTCAAATTCTTTTAATTCGGCCTCTGGTGGTATAAACATTGGCTTTTTTTCAAACTGTACTTAGCAGATCTCATGGTTTGAAATGTCAAAGTTCTACGACGAAAGATTTTAAAGATGATTAATAATATTAGAGTTTGAGGTAAAAACATCAGTCCTTTTACATAAAAAAGATTGCCCTAAACTCTACAATCTTCAAAATCTGCACAAGAACAAATGTTTATGATTAGCCATTACATTTTATACAATTATTTCGAAAATACTAAGTTTAACTCCTGATTTTATCGGGACATATCAACCAAGTCCTTTTTTAGTTAAATAAGTGCCTGGATCGTCACGGTTAAAAATAATATTTTTATCAAATTCATGTTTGCAAAATTTTCCTCATGGTTCGTGCAAAATTGACCTTGCAGCATTATGTTTTGCAGAGGGGTTCGAAGTGTAAAGATGGCGGCTGATGAGTTTTCTTTTCGGAGATTTCTTTTAATATAAGAAACCGCGCAACCATTGAAAACTGATTATAGTGTGGTCAAAATGGTTTTGAAGTTGGGGCAGGGTTAGATATTCTCCAGTTCGAGGTTGAAATATTAAATCCATTGAATCCTGATCTTAAAGGGACTGTAAGCATAATTTCAACTGACCCTCTATGTAAAGATGGCAATGTCCGATTTACAACGGTACCTTTAAAAGCTTGGTCTGGTCAAGTTTGAATTAGATATTCATGTATTTACGGAAACTCCGCTCGTGACCAAACCTGTGTTTCATAGAATAGAAAAAAACCATATTTTTCCTGTGATTAAACATTTTTTGAATCCATTAAATCATCAAAAGATATTTTTTTTTCAAAAATCATCATTAAAATGGACATATGAGCAATCTAACAGACACTAAATATTGTTTCTAGGGGAATATTTTCCTGAAAATAGATTGGTTTTTTTAAAAACGTAATTGTTTTAAACCTTAATCTCTTGTCTCGTTGTTAAGCCGTGTACGTGCCTCCTTTTTATCGTTTGTCTCACGTTTCTTAACTTTCTCGCTAATTTAATTTTAGATTTGAATTTTTTTTTTTTGAGTTTTAATTACTCAACTCCCGGATGTTAAGATTTTCTCTTCTTATCCTCTTACTTCACTTCCGGTTTGCGGAAGCGTGGGATTATGCGATCAAGTGTATAGAGGGGGGAAGGGTTAGGTGGAGGTGGGGGGAGAATTTGATTCTTGACATGTTTCTGACATATTACCGTTCAAGCCCAAAAAAATATTTAAAATCCATGGATATAATACCGTTTTAAGCTGCCATTTTTTTTTATCTTGGCTTAAAGAACAATACAATCCTAAGATTACATCTGCTAAGGTATTTTAAATAATTCTTTTATATTTTACTCATGAATTTTGATCATATAAAAAAAAGATTTCCACTGTCTGTTCTATCTATCGATCATATTTAGAATATATATTTAAAACAGGGTTACCATCAAAGAATGGAAGTTTTTATAACGCTACAATATTAGTTTTATTTTTATTCATTATCTATAGATATATGGTGTGGAGATCAAAGACGACTTCTATACACCATTTTTAAATTCGCAGTTTTGTAGGGACACCCTGTACTATGTTATCCAATATCCATATCAGTCATGCAATTTCTATTTCTGAGTCACCTAATTATCTATCATATTATCTTATCAATTATAAAATGACTCCCCTAGATAAGCTTTAAATTGAACCAATCAGGATTATATAATGAAGTCAGATTTTAATTCAAAATAAAACTAATTAACATATTTCTGGAGTTATAACATAAATAAAATTTTGTAGTATTTCCGTAAGCAATAAACTTATAGGGAGTTTTAATTAATTTTTCATCGGGGGGGGGGGGGGGGGGGC
>NW_019396150.1:5264-6352 GCF_000591075.1 Eurytemora carolleeae
CCTGTTCCCTCAATAACCCCTCTGCAATATCCTCATTAAACCTGGATGATCTGTCATATATGAGTCCTGAAAACCCAATGATATGTCAAACCTTGGAGAAATAACATAATCAAACTCGACCCCTCTCCCCAACATTTTTACAATTAAACAACAAATTTAGAAAACTAATTAATTACCATGAGTTCCCATATAGCTTGCTAGCTCTACAGAGTATACAAGTCTACATAATAGTTTGCTTACACCAAAAGTTTCAATATTCTGATATTTCAGTAGTTTTTACACTAATTTAAAATATTTGCATGAATAATGGGCTGAATCCCGAGGCTATAATTTGCAACGTTGCATCGTTTATCGTATACTGTGGGTGTAAATGTGTAAAATTAAATCTACTATATAACAGTTGCTTAGGGTAAATTACCAAGGCAACTCACAATAAAAAGTTGAAAGGTTCCGAAAGTTTCCCCCAAGATGATTAATTAAGCTTATTCTTAATTTTCAGTTTAACCTAATTCTATGAATTTGTCTCTGCATTTCCTGTAAATATCTTCTACTCTCTGTATTTGTATTGAATTCAACCCTTTCAGCCCTTGAACCTTTAAAAATATATTCTTTGTATGCTGAAAATATTTATTCCTTATAACTAATTTTCGATTCAAACATGCAACAGTTGTATACTGCTCTATAAACAACACTTGAACCTTCCTCACAATATAAACTCCTATTTATTTAAAGCACTGGGCCGTCTTTCAAGCAGCTAAAGCAATTGCTGTACGGTACACATTACATAAGGCAAAACGGTTCGGTACATCAAATGAACCATCCCCTTTTGGTAAAATTATAGTCCTTACCTTGCCCTTAATATATTTTCTTACTCCCCCCCACCCCCTCCATTCCCCTCATATTGTCCTCTCCATCTACCCCATCTCTTTACTCCTCCTTCCTTTGTTTGTCCTAACATCGTATCCTTTCCCACCTCCACTATTCTTACCTTCTTCATATCCATCCCACCCATTCCTTCTTTATAAATTCACTGTCTAACCCTACCCCCCTCTTCATAAACTCAATGTATGCTCTACCCCCCCCCCCCC
>NW_019396150.1:6381-40074 GCF_000591075.1 Eurytemora carolleeae
CCCCCCCCCCCCCGGCCAATCTAAGCCGTGGGTTTCTTAAACCTGGTTTCATTTGTATCCTCAGTCTTAAGTTCCAAGCTCCGAGATTAAAGGAATGGACAGTTGGAAGAGTTGAGAAGAGAGATTGTATTCGGGGAATATTTAAGAGAAGGTTTAGGATGAGAAGAGAAACATTTTTATTATTTTAATAGTTAATTTTATGCTATGCTTGCAGTTGAGCAGTTCTCTGAGAACAAATATCTATCGAACCTGCAGATGGTGTAAATTTTTTATATTTTCAAATACAAGTTATAAGATTTAGCAGAATTCATAGTTTGAAATATAAAAAGGTTTATGACATTCGGTTGCAAAGATATAAGGATTAGAAAATCAGAGTTCGTGGCAAAGACTAAATTCCTTTATAATTTTATGCCGCAGAGATAAGGGAGTAAATAGACAAAATTTATTTTTATTTTCCATAATAGCTAACCCCAAATTTCTTACTGTTATTTAGATAAAGGCAACAGGGTACCGTTGTGAATCATACACCTAGGTTAAAAAATAAATCAAATAAAATATATTTAAGACAGTACAGAATCAAATGACTATGTACATTGTAAAACAGAAAAATCCTGTATTTTCCCAAAGATATCCATTATATCATTATGATATTACAAGTAAAGGTGAAGGATCAGAAAGGTCTTCAAAAATTTTAAACGATTTAATCTGAAAATTTCAAAATTCCATCTTTGCGCTAACATGAAACTAATAATTGTAAAGAATGCAGAAAATTGACTAATTTGGTTCTATAGATCTTTACTTCAATAGACCATAGATGGAAGACAGCTACAGATATAAATATCATATTATTAAATATAAAAGATTTTCTAACAAGATACTATAGATTCTACGTATTTAGATATATTTACCATAGATTAATTAAAATAACAGATAGGACACTGGATGTCGTCTTTTCAATATTTTCTGTGTGTTTTGTTCACAATAACCCTAAGGCAGCATCCCAAAGGAGTTACGTGTAGTCGGCCTAGAACAACAGAGAGCCTGTTTTGAAGTGTACTTTTCTTGTAATTAATTAAGGATAAAGTTTTGGTATCGATAAAAGGAATTGAACCAAATAAAAGATTACAACTAATCCATGAACAATCAGGTTGATCCCTTAAAAACATACTCCCCCCCCTGTCCATTTGTTATGATTTATATTTATAAATAAAATATATAATTATATTGTGTATCTGTGTACTTAATAATATTGTATAGATCCAAGCAATATCTTGGTTCATTGTCATCAGTTTCTTTGTTACAGGAGAAGGATGAATAGATATTGTATCCGGGACGGATAAAGATATATCTATAGGATGAGAAGAACTGAGTTGGAGGAGCGAGGTTGGATGAAGAAGGGAGAATTGTATCCACCTCCTTTCCTCGGTCCTTCAACACACCTGGAGAAGGCAACCCTTGAACCTCTCTACAATGAAACTGCGATGGATATTCATTTTCAGGTAGGGGTTGGGAAGGGATGGGGTTGGGAAGGGATGGGGTTGGGAAGGGATGGGGTTGGGAAGGGATGGGGTTGGGAAGGGATGGGGATGTCGAAGTGTAGTTTTGTCACTGTTTCTAGTTTTTCGTTTTAATGCGCTGTTCAAAGAGTTATTCTTGGAAGGATTAAATATCAGGATTATTCAATCTCTACTCCTTGATAGAATTGTATTCCTACTCATTATCTCTGGATAGAATTGTATCTAATGCGCTGTTCAAAGAGTTATTCTTGGAAGGATAAAATATCAGGATTATTCAATCTCTACTCCTTGATAGAATTGTATTTTTACTCCTTATCTCTGGATAGAATTGTATCTCTACTCCTTATCTCTGAATAGAATTGTATTCCTATTCCTTATTTCTGGATAGAATTGTATCTCTACTCCTTATCTCTGGATATAATTGTATTCCTACTCCTTATCTCTTGATAGAATTGTATCTCTATTCCTTATCTCTGGATAGAATTGTATCTTTACTCCTTATCTCTGCATATAATTATATCCCTACTCCTTATTTCTGGATAGAATTGTTTCTCTACTCCTTATCTCTGGATAGAATTGTATCTCTACTCCTTATCTTAGGATATAATTGTATCTCTACTCCTTATCTCTGGATAGAATTGTATTCTCTACTCCTTATCTCTGGATAGAATTGTATCTCTACTCCTTATCTTAGGATATAATTGTATCTCTACTCCTTATCTCTGGATAGAATTGTATCTCTACTCCTTATCTCTGGATAGAATTGTATTCCTACTCCTTATCTCTGGATAGAATTGTATCCCTACTCCTCATCTCTGGATAGAATTGTATCTCTACTGCTTGTATCTCTTAATAGAATTATATTTCTACTCCTTATCTCTGGATAGAATTAAATCTCTATTCCTTATCTCAGGATAGAATTTATCCCTACTCCTTATCTTAGGATATAATTGTATATCTACTCCTTATCTCTGGATAGAATTGTATCCCAACTCCTTATCTCAGGATAGAATTGTGTCCCAACTCCTTATCTCTGAATAGAATTGTATCCCAACTCCTTATCTCTGGATAGAATTGTATCCCAACTCCTTATCTCTGACTAAAAACCAATCTTCTTAAACTATCAATGTCTTTTCCCTTTCTAAAAAGTTTTTATTTAACTCTGGAACACATATATAAAAAAAGAATATTAAGATAGAATGTTAGTGAAACTTCCAAACTTATCTAATTCATCCTTGAACCTTCATAACCGAATATAACTGACAAAGTTATGCAGAATCATGATTTTAGTATTTAAAAAATCAATTTTCTTATTCCACTTAGAGCCTTCACCTGCATCATTTTAGCACAATCTCTACTGACCCTCTTGCTCTTTATGCACCTCTTCTTCTGTGAGTAACGTATCAGTAGACAGCCCACCCCCCTATTCTGTTAGTGAAGTTGAAGCACTTGGCTTTGTTCCTGTTTTATTACTTACACCAATACACCATTATATCATCAAACTCGTCAACTGGAGATAGATAGATAGATAGATAGATATAAAGACAGAGAGAGATATACATGGATAGATGGATGGATAGATAGATAGATATATAGATAGATAGATGGATAGATAGGAGACTTGAAAATAGGCTCAGGACAGGGTTGATCCATATTCATAGATTTGTCCATGATTTGACAGTTTTAACAAATTTGTTTCAATGTTTAATAAATATTTAACGTTTTCACATTTTTTATAAAAATTATGATAATCCAGCACTGTCAGATAATCAGGTGGGAGGTGGTGCGGTAAAAACATGAGATAATCTGCGAAAAAACCTGTTTACGATGCAAAACTCTTACTTTCCACTCCAGGTCGTTACAATACATCTATAGGACTACTCTCACGTATTGTTATATGTAGTATAAACTCACTGACAAGAGAACAAGACCTCTGTGCTAAATGTTAATAAATCTTTTAAAAAAATTTTTCAAGAATTTTTTTTTGGAGATTTAATTTTTTTCTCCATTTTTCAACAGAAAAAGATGTATATTGCAAAGCTAATTTAAAATTGAAAGTAACTAAACACTTGAAACAAACTCTAATTTTCTTATCCCTATATCTTTGCATCCTTGTAGTGTACACATTTGATATTTAAAAACTGATATATTTTGAATTTATGGTTTAAAATAACAAAGCTCCAATACATTAGGCTGCAAATATATAGGGATTTTAAATAGGACTTTTTCGACGAGTGTTCAGAACCTTAAAACATCCTGGAATCCTGAAAATATTATAAAAAAAATAATTGTAAAAATGTGAAAATGTACCTGGTCAGACAATGGTCCATAAACTATCTCTTCCCTCTTAATACATCTTTTATCATAAACTTTTCTTTTCAAAGGAATTGAGTCTTTGTAACAAACTCTTTACTAACACCTATATTTTTTCCACCTGATGGTGTAAACCTTTGATATTTCAAACTTAGATTTTTTATCTAAATTCATTGTTTGAAATATCTAAGGTCTACGGCATTGGATTAGATATAGAAATTAGAAAATCATAGTTTGTGACAAAGACTCAATTCCTTTGAACTGAAAACATTTTTTTCAGAAAAAAGGTTGATGATGAAAAAAAATGATTTTTTATTACTCATCTTGCATCTTATTAAATGAACGTAGTTCTAAACTAGCGCATCATTTTGATGTTTGAAACGAATTGTTTATTTTGTTCTAACTCGTTAAGCAGGATTCCCATGGACCTGACACCTGGCTGATTTCTTATTATTTAACTAATCAATATCCCGGACATTATATGAACATAAATATATAATTACTAGAAATTCAAGGCGCTTCGCGCCCTTCTTTCTAGCCTTAGAGGGCGCTTCGCGCCCATCTCCTAAATTAATTGTGAACATGTTCTCTTTGTGTACATCGTAAAACAAAACAAAAATAATTCGCGGATTTTCACAAAAATTTCGCGGGTTTTCAAAATTTTAAAAAATTTAATGACGATGACAAATATTTGAAATTTTGATGATTCATAAACCTTCCCTGGAGTCCCTAGATGTCCCACAAAAAATTTGGGCCCGATCGGTTCAGCCGTTTTGACGTTTATTGGATACAAACAGACAGACAAACAGACAAGCCAAATTTATATATAGATATATATTTTCTTGTTATCTAACTGATCAGTATCCCGGACATTATGTGAACATAAATATATAATTATATATATTTTCTTGTATTCGAGGAATATAAACTGTATAATTTTATCCTTGTTTCTTCAGGGTGTTTTGTATCGTTCAAGAACACAGCTGAAAGGGACTGTAAGCGTAATTTCAAATGACCCTCCATGCAAAGATGGCAATACCCGATTTACAATAATACCCTATCAAGTAGGAAATAGAACTTCATATTTTTGTGTCTGAAAGCTGTTAATTTGTATTTATGGTTTCTCTGCAAAAGTGACTTGCGCATTACTTACGTAAAAGAAAGACTAGAGACATCAGATTTAGTGTCAACGTAACCAACTTTACCACAACTTTAACTGTTACATCCATAAATTGTTGCAATCTGATGGTGTAAACCGTTGATATTTTTGTGTCAAAGACTTAATTTCTTCAATTTCTGCATCGCGATATCAAGTGGTGAAAATTGAAATTATCAAGTATTTTGAGTTTAGTCTTGGTCACAAACCCTTTTTTAAATCCCCATATCTTTGCAACCCGATGTCGTAGAACTTAGAAATTTTAAACAATGAATTATGTTACATCAAATAATCTATGTTTAAAATATCACAGCGAGTATTAAGAACTCGGAAGAGATGAAGATTCCTAATTACTGGGGTTGAAGAACAACTGTTTCTTCACAAGGTTTGACATACAAGATTTTGTATTTGCAGTACACATTGTACAAATTCAGGACACATTTACCCATTTTACATTTTGATTACGTTACATAACATTACCGAGATAAGTTCACTTCTTAGAATCGGTAATCGAATTATGTATCCTTACTTATATAGAATAGATGTACTGATATAGACTAGATGTATTGATATAGAATAGATGTACTGATAATCTCAAAATTGTTGTTAGCAAACTTCTTTAGATGCCAACTTTACACTATTAAAAACAAATACATATAACTAATATATGTTTTTAGACATTTATAGTGTCTATAGTATATATATTTCCAGTCTATAATATATATATTTCCAGTCTATATATTTCCAGTCTATAGTATATATAGTATCCAGTCTATAGTATATATCCAGTCTATAGTATATATATTTCCAGTCTATACTATATATAATATTTCCAGTCTTTAGTATATATATTTCCAGTCTATAGTATATATAGTATCCAGTCTATAGTATATATATTTCCAGTCTTTAGTATATATATTTCCAGTCTACACTATATATAATATTTCCAGTCTTTAGTATATATATTTCCAGTCTATAGTATATATATTTCCAGTCTACACTATATATAATATTTCCAGTCTTTAGTATATATATTTCCAGTCTATAGTATATATAATTCCAGTCTATAGTATATATATTTACATTCTATAGTATATATATTTCCAGTCTATAGTATACATATTTCCAGTCTATAGTATATATATTTCCAGTCTTTAGTATATATATTTCCAGTCTATAGTATATATATTTCAGTCTATAAAGAATTGTTTTGATAGAAACTTCGGAAGTGTAACGTGTAAGAAATAAACTATTTTGAGAGAAATCTCTTTAATTACTATATAATCTATATCTGTTCCCGTATTCTAAGTTGAGACAAGTTTACAGGTTTCTTATCTCTCGTCTATCTTCCTAATTTGATTTTTATACTTTATACATGTTGTACATACTGTATATTGTATACTTAGGGCACAGAGTGTAAGATATTTACGGATTCTTCAGCAAGAAATTTCACAGTGTATAATGACCAAATTAATCCCAAAGTGTATTCATCATGAACTTACATGTACAGTTTTCACTTCTCTAACTTAATTTAGAAATTACATTATAAGGACCAATTCTTAGTTGGTGGCAAGAAATAATTCTTTTTCTCAAACTTTTATCATCATACCTTATATTTATCAAAAAAAAAAATCAGCTTTTGAAAATACAATATGAATAGTTGTATTTTTCAACCTACGTACAGGGTGTCCTTCGAAACATGACAATATACAATAGTTTTAAATGCCTTCCTCCATATTCTATTGTATTCATACTATATTCTATATTATTATATACTGAATACTTTTTGCAGTTTATTTTGTTAACAAATCTTTTCTTTGACATTTTAAACTATTCACCAACTGTCATGTTTTGTGGAGCACCCTGTATTTGATTTTCTTAAATTCGAGTCTTATTTCTAACTCTGTAATCCTTAAGACTCTGTGATGTATCCGTTTACATTATACATATTGCGCTGTGCCGGCCTGTAGGACTGCAGAACCTTGGGTAAATACAGGACATATGTGCTCCGCCCATTTATCCTGCAAGGGCGGGACAGTTCCAATCCGAATCTCCGCCAAAAATACAAAAATCGTGTGAGGGGGGGGGGGAAATTGTTAAAAAGGACTGTTCATGTAATCTCATGTGCCCAAACATTAGAAAAAATGAATTCCTGATTTACAAACCTTTATCTGATGAGTAAAATGAGTAAGATATCTTTTGTTTTTTATCTGAAACTTGATTAGATTCCATTGCGTTTTCTCTATGAAACCGACTTTCGGATCAAAGCAGCAAAGTCAAGAAAGAAAGAATATCGACAAAAAATATCTCTTTTAAAATGAGCCAATTTTGACAGCTTCCTCATTGTAATATTATAATCGGGTACTGTTGTAACTTGGACATATATTACTCTTTCAAGGAAGGATTCTCTGAAATTAGGAGATGGTCCCTTTAAGGGAGGAGCCGACTAGTTCTTTACACCGTCTGGTATTTGTGAAAGAATAATATTTTAGCAAGATCAGAGATTATTGTGTTTTTCTAATTTGACATATATAAAATTTTTGCATATTTCAATATATTTTAGATTTTTCAGACGTATTTTGTGTGTTTTTTTTGTTTCAAAATAATTTAATATTATGGTTTTTGTTTCAGTGCTAAGGATTCAATCTTATTAAGTATTGTTGATGAGAAATTAAACGTTCTTAATTTACTTAGCTTTATGTTTTTCACTTCATTTTTAAAACCTCTAGTGTTATTTTGACAAAGCCGGCATTCCGGTTTTTTACTAAATTTCAACACTCAATATTAATGTTCTATTTGAACTTTAAAGTTTGCTAGTTATGTAAAAATGCATATAAATGATCAAAAATATAATCTATTCACACATTATAGATATAATCAGATAGTTAGAAGCAACAGATAATAAAAGTACAGATAAATATATTAATGCATATATTCAGATATAAAGATTAATATATCTAAACAGATATAAATATATATAGATTAATATATCTATGCAGATATTAAGATATTAAGATATAAAGATTTATAGATTAATATATCTATGAAGATATTAAGATATAAAGGTTAATATATCTATGCAAATATTAAGATATAAAGATATAAAAATGAATATATCTATGCAGAGATTAAGATATAAAGATATAAAGATTAATATATCTATGCAGAGATTAAGATATTAAGATATAAAGGTTAATATATCTATGCAGAGATTAAGATATAAAGATATAAAGATTAATATATCTATGCAGAGATTAAGATATTAAGATATAAAGGTTAATATATCTATTAAGATATTAAGATATAAAGATTAATATATCTATGCAAATATTAAGATATAAAGATATAAAGATTAATATATCTATGCAGAGATTAAGATATAAAGATATAAAGATTAATATATCTATGCAAATATTAAGATATTAAGATATAAAGGTTAATATATCTATGCAAAAATTAAGATATTAAGATATAAAGATTAATATATCTATGCAAAAATTAAGATATTAAGATATAAAGATTAATATATCTATGCAAAAATTAAGATATTAAGATATAAAGGTTAATATATTTATGCAAAAATTAAGATATATAGATATATGTATAGTTCTCCTGAAAGATCAAACCAATTATTACTCGGGACAAAAGGGTTCCAAAATAGAGATGAACATCTTCGTTCAACATTTGTTTTTACTCCGTACAGACATGGTTTATACTTGCGTTGAATACTAAGTTCTTTATTCTTATATCTTAGCAACCTGTTGGTTTAAGCCTTTGATGTGAGATCTAGCAGAATTGAAAAGTCGAAAACATAAGATTACAAATATTTTAAGATTAGAAAATCAGAGTTTGTGACACGAGATTCTGTACGTTTTTAACTTTTTTTAGGCTTCTTCAAGGATTATTAGGATATTCATTTTGATTTATCGTTAAAATGAATTCGTTAACGAAATTTGCTGGTAATTATGAAAAAAAAAAAATTTTAAACGATGCCCAGGCCTAGGTTCAACCCGTTCTTCACACAGAATCTAATTCTGTATTTCAAGTACAGGAATCTAACCATATTTTATGATTATAATAGTGTATAATAATGTATAATAATGTATAAGTATGGCAGAGAATATAATTATTAAATGTCAGAAAGGACACTGGGAATTATAGATCTGTGGGAAACATATTCAACGAAAATATATAGAATCAGGAATATATGTTTTGAATACTTTGAAAATATCATGTGAATTGAATGCTATTCATGCTAAATATGTCAGAAACATCCTTTTCCTGGGCTATTTTAAAATTTGGCAAAAATTAGGAAAAAATCTTATTCTGGTTGTAAGCAGCAAATAACCAATTCAAATATTTGTATTCAAGATTTTTCCAGGTTTTAGGCATGCCGTTACGTCTTAACAAAGGATTGCTTTACGACTTTAAAAAGTTCACTACACCACTAGAGGAGTGTTTCCAAAACTGTCAAAGTTAGATAAAGATTGATAAAAATGCATTTGTTTCCAAAATATTTAAATGATATGGTAGGCACGGTTTACTATAAAAGACAATATACATTTCAAACAATTTTCTTACAGTGATGACCAGAAAACTGTGGAATATGATGACAACATCAAAGCCCTAATTACAAGGGTATTTGATCTTGTTACGAAGCGACCAGTATTACCAGATATAATAAAAAGTAAAAAGGGTCTGTTTAAAAGTCGTCATCTTATTCCAGGTTTTTTTTTTGGTTCTCATTGTAGAAATTTTAAATGTAACAAATCTAGACTTTTTTTCTAATTCCTATTTATTGTAGAAGTCACTCTTAAGAAAAGTCGCAGTTTCATTATGTGATATATTTTATATAGAAAACTTTTAATTCCGCTATAGACCCTTGAAACAATCAATTTAAGAAGTTTTACTGGAAAACCCTTCTCAGTGAACTTAATTAATCTGAACTTTTTAAATGCAACCTCTTTGATGCAGTTGATGCAATTAATGCGGTGATCAAGGTTTTTGCCCTAATCTAATCGTAAAAATCAAGGAGTGGGGAGTTTATATTCAGCTCCCATTAGAACCTGCACAGAGAGGGTTGAAAGTTCAAAATTGTTTTGTGTAAAATAACAACAATATGCATTGGTTTCCAGAAGATACAGGGTGTAACAAAATTCAGGCGATACAGGGTGCACCAGAATTCAAGGGATAGAGGGTGTACCAGAATTAAGGGAATACAGGGTGCACCAGAATTAAGGGAATACAGGGTGCATCAGAATTCAGGGGATAGAGGGTGTACCAGAATTCAGGGGATACAGAGTGTACCAGAATTAAGGGAATACAGGGTGCATCAGAATTCAAGGGATAGAGGGTGTACCAGAATTCAGGGGATACAGAGTGTACCAGAATTAATTGAATACAGGGTGTACCAGAATTCAAGGGATACAGGGTGTACCAGAATTAAGGATATACAGGGTGTACCAGAATTAAGAAGATACAGGGTGTACCAGAATTTAGGGGTTACAGGGTGTACCAGAATTAAGGAGATGCAGGGTGTACCAGAATTAAGGAGATTCAGGGTGTACCAGAATTAATAAGATACAGGGTGTACTAGGATTAAGGAGATTCAAGGTGTACCAGAATTCAGGGGATACAGGGTGAACCAGAATTAAGGAGATGCAGGGTGTACCAGAATTCAGGGGATACAGGGTGAACCAGAATTAAGGAGATACACGGTGTACCAAAATTTAGGGGATACAGGGTGCAGCAGAAGAAGAGGAAAACCTTTCAAGCTAGAAAAAGACTATCTATCATCAATATTAGTAAGATAATGGTTTATAAAGGTTAAAGTTTAATACCGTTGTATTTTAAATAGAGGGTTATTTGAAATAATGTTTATATAGTCCCTTTAAACCCATATAATCCAGGGTAAATATATCCTTTAGATGTACTTCTAATCCAGGGTAAATATATCCTTGAGATGTACTTCTAATCCAGGGTAAATATATCCTTGAGATGTACTTCTAATCCAGGGCAAATATATCCTTGAGATGTACTTCTAATCCAGTGCAAATATATCCTTGAGATGTACTTCTAATCCAGTGCAAATATATCCTTGAGATGTACTTCTAATCCAGTGCAAATATATCTTTTAGATGTACTTCTAATCCAGTGCAAATATATTTTCAAGATTTACTTCTAATCTATAATAGTATATAGATAAAACCAGGTTTAGATCAGGGATAGACTAGAATATAGATTTAGAATAGTTTAGATAAACCTAGGTTTAGATCAGGGATAGACTAGAATATAGATTTAGAATAGTTTAGATAAACCTAGGTTTAGGTCAGGGATAGACTATAATATAGATTTAGAATAGTTTAGATAAACATAGCTAGTCAGGTTTAGATCAGAGATAGACTAGAATATAGATTTAGAATAGTTTAGATAAACCTAGCTAGCAAGGTTTAGATCAGGGATAGACTAGAATATAGATTTAGAATCAGGTTATATACGGGGGGTTATGTATTTATGTATTTTATACACAACACTAATATATTTAACACTTTTATACATAGCTGTGCACAAGGATGTATGTAAAATGTACATTGTATGTTGTATTTACACAATAATACAGTATGAAATGTATGTTTGTATGTGTACATCATTGCTGTATTTGTAAACATTGATCTACTATTGTATGTATTTATACAATAATACAGTATGAACTGTATGTTTGTATGTGTACATCATTGCTGTATTTGTAAACATTGATCTACTATTGTATGTATTTATATTGTAACTATAATATGAAGGTTAAGCACGACCTGTCCTTCAATCAAAGTCTATTAAATCATTGTTATCTGGGGAAATAATTGAAAACATTTTACATTTTCAAATGGACTCTTAATTGTCCCTCTATAAAAGGGATTACATGCCTAATTTTCTGGAACCCGATGTCGTAGACTTTTGATATTTCAAACTATGAATTTTGTTGGATCAATTAGTCTAAGTCTAAAATATCAAAGGTTTACACCATCAGATTGTGAAGATATAGAGATTAGAAAATGTGTCAATTCCTTTCCTTTCTTGCTTCTTCTGCACAAAAACCGCAAGAGAACCCGAATATGAAAAAAATAAAAAATAAAAGAATTTACTGTTGATTAGCCAGGAATTCCTGTCCAGCCTCTCCCTTCGACCAGGAATTCCTGTAAAAATTGTTTGCATCATGAGAACGGTAAGAGAGAGAGAGAGAGAGAGAGAGAGAGAGAGAGAGAGAGAGAGAGAGAGAGAGAGAGAGAGAGAGAGAGAGAGAGAGAGAGAGAGAGAGAGAGAGAGAGAGAGAGAGAGAGAGAGAGAGAGAGAGAGAGAGAGAGAGAGAGAGAGAGAGAGAGAGAGAGAGAGAGAGAGAGAGAGAGAGAGAGAGAGAGAGAGAGAGAGAGAGAGAGAGAGAGAGAGAGAGAGAGAGAGAGAGAGAGAGAGAGAGAGAGAGAGAGAGAGAGAGAGAGAGAGAGAGAGAGAGAGAGAGAGAGAGAGAGAGAGAGAGAGAGAGAGAGAGAGAGAGAGAGAGAGAGAGAGAGAGAGAGAGAGAGAGAGAGAGAGAGAGAGAGAGAGAGAGAGAGAGAGAGAGAGAGAGAGAGAGAGAGAGAGAGAGAGAGAGAGAGAGAGAGAGAGAGAGAGAGAGAGAGAGAGAGAGAGAGAGAGAGAGAGAGAGAGAGAGAGAGAGAGAGAGAGAGAGAGAGAGAGAGAGAGAGAGAGAGAGAGAGAGNTATAAGTTCTAAATAGTTCCCCCCCCCCCTTACTCCTTGGTTCTTCTTAGTCATCTATATTTTTCCCTCATCCTCTGTGGTCCTTGTTAATCATCTATAGTCCTACCACCTTCCACCTTGGTTCTTCATAGTCATCATTAGTCCCCTCCCCACCTTCCACCTTGGTTCTTCATCTATGGTCCCCCTCCCTTCCCTTATAAGTCCTTCTTAGTCATGTCTCCCACCCCTTCTTCATTGGAACCCTTCCTTTCTTAGTCTCTCTTAGTCATCTATGGTCCTTAACCCTTCCCTTCTGGACCATGACCTGATTCTCAGCAGTCCCCCTGCCCCCCCTTGGCTGTAACCATATTTTTGGAATTCTTAAGTTTAATACCTAAAATTCTAAATATTTACAGCCGCAAATATTATAAAGGTGGAGTTTAGGGGGAGGGGAGGGGGGGGGGTCAAGATGAAATTTAAAATTGAAGGTTCGCAACATTGGTTAGAAGTAGTAAATATTTGTTAGAAAAGAGAAATCTAGTTTAGGACGTGAAACATACAAACATTTAAAGAATTTAAATGCTCTTTAAACAGTTCTCTCCAAACTGCATTCGTCAAAATCCAATTTCCGTTGTAATCATCTAAATTCGATAATGTATGCTTTAGGTTCAAATAATTTAATCAAGATTTGATATTTTACCCATGAACTTATAAACTTTTCAATCAAACATTCTGATGATTGAGACAATTTAAAAATTCACGTTGACATGACCTTAAAGAAAATTTTGTTCGTTTTAAAATCGAAAAACCATTCTAATATTTCTTTTTGAGTTTGAGCTACTTTTTCTAGTAATAATTTTAGATTTTATATGTTGCTTTTTAACTTAATTTTTTATAGTTTTAAATTAAAAGAAATCTGTTTTATTGTTAGAGCTATTTCCAAATTTTATCGAAATTTTAATTTTAACTTCCCGGGAGTCAAAAATGTTCAGGCCTGATAGATTAAACCGTTTTGACAAAAAAAGTTAGAAAGTCAATAAGCATTTTCTTGATTGCGTAATCATAATTTCTATACAGCCTTAAACAAGTTTTGAATCTCACTGTACCTATATAAATAATGGCGGAATGCAAAATGGAGATTGCAAATCCACGAATTTAAGATTTAGATAATTTTGCACATTCATCCTGATTCGAAGTGCACAAATGTGCAGTGTAATCTCCTAATTTTAGCAACAGTAACTTTTTAAAAATATTATAAAAAACTAATTAAAAACTATGTTAAGAAATATACTTTTTTCTTTTCAAAATATCAAACTTTGTTGAAATTGTTTTCCTTTGAATTTGAATTTGAGTTTGCTTTTAAAAGTTTTAAAATATCGGTAGTCCCAACAAATACAGGAATTTATGCAAATATTTTAAAATAAAAGGAATTGAGTTTTTGCCACAAATTTAAATTTTCTAATCCCTTTCTTTGCAACCTGCTAGTGTAATTATTTGATATTTCAAACTTAAATTATTTGATCTAACAAAATTCATAGTTTAGATAATATAGGTTTACGGCATCTTAAGATTAGCAAATCAGAGTTTGTGGCGAAGACTCAATTCCTCAGTAAATAATATTTTGTTTAAACTTTGCAACCAACCTTCCCCCCCCCCCTCTTCCCCTCCCATAAATAAAGATGATACCCTAGGGCGGGCAGTACCGCCCACTTAACCAATTTAGATTTATCACTTTTTATCTGAATCCTTGGATCCGTAGCAAGACCTGCTGGTTCAGATGCATATTTAATAATTCAAGATTGCTATTGAATCATCTTTACACTTGAGTATACATTACGTCCAGAAGTCTCCATAAACATGAGACCTTTGAACTATCTTGAAGCACCCTTTACACTTGAGTATAAATTACATACAGAGAGCTCCAAAAACATGAGACCTTTGAACTATCTTGAAGCACTCTTTACGCTTGAGTATACATTACATACAGAGAGCTCCATAAACATGAGACCTTTGAACTATCATGAAGCACCCTTTACACTTGAACATACATTACATCCAGAGAGCTCCATAAACATGAGACCCTTAAATCATATAGAACCCCCTTTACACTTAAATATACATTACATACAGAGGTCTCCATAAACATGAGACCCTTGAACTGTCTTGAAGCACTCTTTACACTTGAGTATACATTACATACAGAGAGCTCCATAAACATGAGACCTTTGAACTATCTTGAAGCACCCGTTACACTTGAGTATAAATTACATCCAGAGGTCTCCGTAATATTGAATCATCTTTACACTTGAGCATAAATTACATACAGAGGGCTCCATAATCATAAATCATATTGAAGCACCCATCAGGTTGCAAAGATAAAGGGATTAGAAAATTTGAAATTGTGGCGAGTGATCAGTTTATAAGAGTCTACTTTCCACACTGTAGGAATCCATGATGAATATGAGTTAATTATTTTTACATTTGCAGTGAAAAATATGCACTTTGTTGACTTTTGATAAGTATACATATATATGGCTTTTTCTTTAGTTTCTTACATTCCATTTTGATTTTGATTTCTGAAAACATCAAATATTTATTTTACCATTTTCCCCTAAAACCATTAATAATAAAAGGTTTCGGAAAACTTGAAACACTATTTATTTATATTTTCAGATGAGAAATATTATTTCAGTTTATCCTCTCTTGAGACAAATAAATGGAGTTTTTGCCACAAACTCAAACGGACAAAAACCTCATTCACAGATTTTCAAGTTTAAAATTAAATATCTTACTTTTTTCACACTTGATGAAGGAGGTAACAGCTACCAAGGAACAGTAACATTTTCCCATAGTTTAGAGTTCATTAGCCAAAGCCCTAAAGAAAAAAACCCTGATGAGTGATAAACTTATTGTTCAGATGGACAGACCTTAAATTGACAGTGAAAATAAAAACTGAAAAATTCATTTAAGTTTGTTTAATTTTGTTCCCCTGTAAGCCTAATATTTTGTTAATTCAATCTTCTCTGCTCGGTAAAATAAAATTGTAAGTTTAAAAAACATTTTGCATATATTAGAAACTTCGATGCATTGATTTTACAACTAGGTTTTTAACCCTATTTCTGCATCTGGAGATGGAAAATGGGGGGGGGGCCCGGGGGTGAGTAGAGGGGGGGTGTCCTTGAAATCTCTAAATCTAGAGCCAGAACTCCTTGTTCTGAATAATCCTCGTCCCTCCAGGAGGCCTGGAAAGGGTTTCTCTGTGTATATTCATGTCACAGGTTCTAGAACATACATGGAGTAATCTTTGGTCTAGGAGACATTTAACTGGAAGTTAATAGTTTTGGTACTATTCAGACATATTTTACTCTAGGATTATATTATTCCAAGCTACCCAAAGGTCTGAATTGATGAATACCGAGAACTAGCTAAACTATACAGACCTGGTTCAACTCTTACTCTAGGATTATATTACTTTAAACTACGCAAAGGTTTGAATTTATGAATACCGAGAAGTAGTTCAACGAGACCTGCCAATAGATCATTTATTATTCAGAGCCTGGTTCAACATCTACTAGTTGCTATGAAATCCAAGCTTAGGTCTAGGAAACATATTAAGCATTTCTCATTTCTCTGATCTAGAGAAGCTCCTCCTGATCTAGTAATAAACACCTTGAGCAGGCCGGGGGATCCAGTAGAAGCTCTTGATCTAGTAAACACCTGGACCAGGCTGGAGGGTCTAGGAGAAGCTTTTGATATAGTAAACACCTGTAGCAGGATGGAAGGTCCAGGTGAAGCTCCTGATCTAGTAAACACTTGTAGCAGGCTGGAGAGTCCAGGAGAAGCTCCGGATCTAGTATCACCTGGAGCAGGCTGGAGGGTCCAGGAGAAGTACCGGATCTAGCAAACACCTGCAGCAGACTGGAAGGTCTAGGAGAAGCTCCTGATCTAGTATCACCTGGAGCAGGCTGGAGGGTCCAGAAGAAGCACCTGATCTAGCAAATACCTGGAGCAGGCTGGCAGGTCCAGGAGTAGCTCCTGATCTAGCAAACACCTGGAGCAGGCTGGAGGGTCAAGGAGTAGCTCCTGATCTGGTAAACAGCTGGAGCAGGCTAGAGGGTCCAGGAGTTGCTCCTGATCTATTAAACACTTGGAGCAGGCTGCAGAGGGTCCAGAATAGCTCCTGATCTAGTAAACACCTGGAGCAGGCTGCAGAGGGTCCAGATTAAGCTCCTGATTTAGTAAACACCTGGAGCTGGCTGGGGGGTTCAAGAGAAGATAATTTGATGAAGTTTGGAGAAAGTTTACTCCTGATACAATAAATAGGGTTTACAGTGGTCAGTGTATAGAGTGGAGATTGATAGATGGATGGTTTGCTAGATGATAGATAATGCTGATGATAAACTGATCATAGATAGATAGAGAGATAGAGAGATAGAGAGAAGTATAGATAGATGAATAACGGTTCAAGAACCACTGTATCCATTGCTCTAAATACTAATTAATAGTACAAAAGATTATAGCAAGGTTGAAGAGTGGAAAAAGATCAGAAAATTCTTAAACCTGTTCTGATTTATTCTAAGATTTAGATTCTCCGGGTACTTTTTGTAATCCGAGTTATAAGTTCTTCTAGTTTTCTGTTTTACGGATCTTCAGGTTTCTTCAGGGTTTCCAGGCTCTCCAGGTTCTCCAGATTCTCTAGTTTCTCCTTCCTTATCCGGGTTTTCTTGATTTCTCAGAGTTCTCAAGGTTTTCGGTATTTAGGTTTACTGATGAAACATGCTCTTTAATCGGGCTCACTGGATTCTCATTCTTTTCCAGGATCATTTAGATATTTGTGTAGGTTCACATTTCTGGAGATTTTTCCAATTTTTCGGTTTAATTTCTGCTTCAAGCCCGCGGCTCAACAATAAACCACAAGCATTTCATCCTTCATTATATTCTCATTGAAGTGTCTCATTTCACGATTTGCTGGGAGCAGAGGAGATGAGAATCGATGTAAGAGGGGTTACAATTTAAATCATACTTTTTGATTTAAAAAAAAAACATAGAAAAAGTTAATAATTATTGTCGCGTTTTTATAAATGAATGAGAAAATTTAAATATATGAATTGAAAGGAAGAAAGGTGAAATAGAATGAAGAAGAAGAAAAGTAAAGGAGGATGAGGAAAAAAAGAAGACAAATCTCCTGTTATGAAATTAAAGTTGTATGACTACGAATTACATGAATTTTATGAAGAAATGAAGGATGTAAATTTTAACAAATAATGTGTCTGGAACTTAGGTTAGGAACTCTTAACCTTAGAAAATCTCCGGAAGCAATCCATTACTCATTTATTTATTTCTCCAACCTTGACCTCTGGCTTCCTTGGACCCCTCCTCACCCCCCCCCCCCCCCCCCCAACCCTTACCCTTAACTTCCCAGTACCATTACTTTTTCTCCCCCCACCTCATCCTCTTTCAACATGTCAACCATTTTTCAAACTTGCGTATTTTTTGCTCTATTCCCGCATTTCTGGATTCATTTTTCTTTCTTCCCCAGGTTGGATGCCAGGCTACGGTTCAGTTTCTTTAGAATTTCATGATTTATGGAAACCAACTGAAGCAGGGTTGTATGAGGATATACGTTAATATACAAGACACAAACAAGGGTCTAAGCTGAGGACTTTTAAATGGAACAAGCTAAAGTCAACTCCAGGCAATGGATTAATTTATTCAAAAGTTCTTATCTCAGGTTTTATCAATTAAACGTTACAATTGATAAGGAAAAAATAGCTTAAAGGGATTTTAGACGCCATTCTAAGTGACTTAATTTAAAAAGGGGTATGCGAAATTCACATTGGTTCACTTTATACCTTCCTCTGATCAATAATATGGAAGATATCGTCGTTATTTTGCTTGAAAAGTGTTAAACAATTTCTGTGGCAGAAATCTGCAAGTTACTTCTATAGAAAACCCACAATTGCATTTAATTAATTTTCAAAATTAAAAATATTAATATCACATTCATTCTTGATCATAAAAACCTTTTAAGATAGCTGTTATAAGCCTAGTCATGTCAACCTTTTTTCTATCATCTATCAATCAATATATTTTTATCATGATTCACCTGTATCTAGGACAGAATAGTAGAGGATTGAATTTCTTCAAACAGAATTGTTAGATACAGATCTACAGTCACTACACACACATTCCTTATATCAGATGGTTGGGAGAGGAGAAAGAGGAAAAATTGTCCAACATTTTTCTTGTTCTATATTTTTACGAAGCAAATCTGTAATATAATTTCATATATTTCATTATTAAATTATCTATAGTAGTCTATCCATGCAAACATTTTTGTATTTCTCTTCGGCACTCAATTAGAAATATTATTTACTTTTTTTACGTTTCATCATAAAAACACCCGTTTTCGTGCTGCAGTAGCCTCTAAATATAATTTGATGGAAGTACTCAAGGAACTGCCTATTTTAACGAAACCTCATCATATTTCAGCAATTATTAGGTTTTAAAGAGACTATTAACGTAATTTCAAGTGACCCTTTATGCAAAGATGGCAATGCCCGATTCACAACGGTACTCTTAGAACCTTTATCTGATCATATTGTCGAACATATTGTCGAACATATTGTCGAACATATTGTCGAACATATTGTCGATTTTCTAGGTTTAAAACTTTTAAATTCTGACAATGGCGATAGATTGTTCTGCAGTAGTAAAGCGCAAGTCACTTTTGCAGTGAAATTGCAATAAAAACAATCAGTTGTAAAAATTTAAAACATTAATATCAATTTATCTTTGGGTACTGTTGTGAATCGAACATTACCATCTTTGCATGAAATTACGATTACAGAGGCCGAATTCAAAAAATTTGAGCCGCGGCTTAAATTTGAGACCCCGCTCAAATGGTTGGCTCCTCTTAAAATTGTATTCAATGTTTAAAGGTTCAATTCGACGCTCAATTGAAACCGGTTTTTGGCGGATTTGAGACGCGGCTCAAATTCATTAAATTCGGACTCTGTCCCTTTAAAGTATTGAATCAGAATGGATCTACTGCACATGCTGTACTGTAAGTTGGAATTAGGAACTATAGATAATTCATAGTCATCTAAAAGTTGCAAGCTCTTGCGCAATAACCGAGAGAAGTTAACCAATTACTTCTATACAAACTAAAGCTAAAAATTAAGATTTTACTAGTGCTTCGAGAAGTACATTTCTAGAAATATAAAAATTATGAGAGAGTTAGTGTGCATAAAATCGAATACCAAGGCGTTGCGACACTTTAAAGTTGACCTACTCTTGAAAATCTATGTAACTTTTCGTAGCAGCCTGGATCTATGTGATTAACTGGAAACTACTTGATAATCAAGTTACTAACTAGAAGACCAGTTTTCTTTAAGTCTGTTTAAACTGTTAGTAGGAAGAGATGAAGAAAAAATCCAAACTGTAAATTAGAATCCTGTAAATCATGAATATCAGGATTATATTGTTATTTCCATATTTCAGGTCTAATCCGGAAAAATTTGCTTGTAATGACTTGATACCGTAATATGACCAGACCGAGGCAACATGTGGCTTGTTTTGTATATTAGGAGTATATACCTGGCTTGTGATTTTGTATCGGTTTGTGGTTTTAATTTGTGTTCAACTATATCGATATCTCTATTGATCTTGACAACTCTGAAATATTGGATTGAGCCTGAGTTAATTGTGTGGATACTGAGCTCGGTCTAGTTCAGGAGAAAATTCATCATTCTAAACCTAGCTCGTATCTAGTTTAACTTTCTTAACAATTATTGGGAGGGGTAGGACCAAGTAAATATGAGGAAGGAGAGAGAGAGGAGGGAAGGAAGGAAGATGTAAAGAAAGAAAAAGAAAGGCGAACGGTCCGGAAAACAAGAAGAAAGAAAAAAACAGAAAGAACAACGGAAAAAAATAAAGAATTAAGAGAAAATATGTGAGAAGGAGAAGAAACAACATCTAGCCAAATATGATCCATTTAGAATTGTTGCCCGTATATATTGGAAGAAAATGAAGAAGATTAGATTGAACCAGGACAGATGGTATTTAGACCAGAGATTCAACCCTCGACAAATATAACTGTGGATCCCCACTATATACTGATAATAATCACGAAATTTTTCTTCAAATTAGAGGAGAGAGAGAGTTTGGAAGGTTTGGATGGTTTTCAAGGGATGGCTCACTTGTTTGAAAATATACATTATATATAAACCAGTTTTTGCAATTAAAAGGACTATAAGCGTAATTTTAAATTAGTCTCTATGCAAAGATAGTAAAGCCCGATTTTGAAAAATGTGGAACGCCATCTTTCTGCCACTAAAAGTGTTTAGTTCTGATAATTCCTCCATTCCTTCTTAAAAGTAAGTAATGCGCAAGTCATTTTTGCGGAGAAACCGCAATGGAAATTAAAACTTTGAATAAACAAAATAATTGAAATCTAATTCACACATGATCAGACAAAGCTTTCAAGGTACCGTTGGATCGGGCATTGACATCTTTGAATAGAGGCTTACTCTCCCTTCTCACGGTGGACTAAGCCAGTGGGGTCGGTCAAATAGGCCTAGGATTAGGCCGGGCATTGAAAAATGTCTGAACGCGCCCTGGGAGTTGTCATAGTTAGCCCTCCGGCGGGACTATGCCAAGAAAATTGACCCCTGTCGTATGTTAGTCTGGGTAGGGAGACATACTGTACAGAATATGGCTACCATAGGATCGGGTCAGTACACGCTGTTATCTGGCAGGCCGGTACAAACTGGGCAGGTCCTGTTCTAACTAAAATTTCCTACGGCCCAGAGTGTTCTAACACTCAAATATGTTTTAAAAGTCCAATACTCTGTTAAATCATTATTCGGTTCATGCTAAATCCAGTTAATTGCTCAAAAAAAGTAAAAATGTGTTTTTGTTTTGCGAATTTAAAATCAGTGTCGAGTCCAATCCCTTTAGCTATAAAACACATATCTACCCAAAAAAGGTGTTGCCCTGAATAACAATTAAACTACAAATAACCTTTAAAGCTCTAGTTATTACCATTCCATACAAGTTTATTTTCATTACAATGTATTTAGATTTATATATTAATATTAGAATAAACATTAGATTCTATGACGGCTTACATGTTCAGAAAATAAAGAATAACGGATAGAACATGAACACAAATATTGATGATAAAAAATAGCTCTTTTCAGACTTAGATATATAGATAGATAGATAGATGGATTGATTGATTGATTAATAAATATAAATAAAGATTATCCACACAGCACAGTATGTTGTAGACTCCGTCCCATATACTGTTTACAATTTTCTTAAATGCACGTAAAAACGTATTGTTATTTAATACCCTTTTAATTATCGAATTCTCATTTAAAAAATGGGAAAATGACACCTGAGATCTCAACCTTTGTGTGCACATTGTTAATCTTGAACGCTTAATCTCGATTCTTAATTTGGGCATTTTTAGATTTGTGGATCAATGCTTGATTCCTCAATTAAAGTTATTACCGCAGGGTATGAACATCACGGGATATTGAAGAGGAATTTAATTAATCCTAAGATCTGAATTAGATGGAGATCAATAATTGATTACGCATTCACAGCACAAAAGGTCTGCAACTTCTGAGTCCGAATTTAATGAATTTGAGCCGCGTCACAAATCCGCCAAAACTGGTTTCATTTGAGCGCCGGCCTAAATATTAAAACATTGAATACATTTTTAAGTGTAACCAACCATATTCGAGCCGCGGCTCCAATTCTTTAAATTCGGCCTCTGCTCATGGTCTTGGTGCGCTTGTTGCACATATATATACTATGATAAATATATCTTTTAAGACCCGGATTTGATTTTTATCTTAAAACTAGGTTTTTCTGGATACCGAAATTGAGGATATAAATATTTTTTGAACATAAGAATTATATATATTTCAGTAAAAAGAAACACCAAAAAAGGAATTTAAAGAATGAATTTAGAACAGTAAATATATCAAATCTTAAATCTATCATGACCAGGAATGTTGCATGGTTTTCCAAACCCTGACACCGTCAGATGTTATTATGTTTTGGTTACAGAGATATTTGCGGAGCAGATGGTGGGGTGGATGAGCTAGGATGGAGAGGAGGATGGTGGGACGGATGAGCTAGGATGGACAGGTGGATGTAGGACAGATGAGCTAGGATGGAGAGGAGGATGGTGGAACGGATGAGCTAGGATGGGCAGGTGGATGTAGGACGGATGAGCTAGGATGGAGAGGAGGATGGTGGGACGGATGAGCTAGGATGGACAGGTGGATGTAGGACGGATGAGCTAGGATGGAGAGGAGGATGGTGGGACGGATGAGCTAGGATGTACAGGTGGATGTAGGACGGATGAGCTAGGATGGAGAGGAGGATGGTGGGACGGATGAGCTAGGATGTACAGGTGGATGTAGGACGGATGAGCTAGGATGGATGGACAGGTGGATGTAAGACGGATGAGCTAGGATGGATTGGAGGATGGTGGAACATATGAGTTAGGATGGATTGGAGGATGGTGGAACATATAAACTAGGATGGATTGGAGGATGGTGGAACATATGAGTTAGGATGGACTGGAGGATGGTGGAACATATGAGTTAGGATGGATAGGAGGATGGTGGAACATATAAACTAGGATGGATTGGAGGATGGTGGAACATATGAGTTAGGATGGACTGGAGGATGGTGGAAGGTTTACAAGGTTTGACGGAGAAAGGGATAAAATTGATGGGGCAAGAAAATTTCTATTGGTTTGAGATTGTTTGGAAGATAAAATAGAAATAAAAAGACATCATAATGAAGATTATTTCCACTACTACAAGATTGCAGTAAAAATAAGAAAGTTGTAAAGTAATCTAACTTGTAAAAGATAAAAGAAACCGCCAACCTAAGAAGGAGTTACGGTCTGAAGTCTTTAATGAAGTTTGATTAATTTTTCAAATATGATCTTTTTGTTGCAAAATACCCCCGTCATTGATGCAAAATTAAGGCTTAAAATTTGTAAGTTTAAAGTCTCTTGTGATCCCAGTTGTGCAGAAATATATTATGCGCGCTCTAATCGCACGGATCATGTTTTCATCAAAGACTTTGCTGTAAAGACGGACTGAAAGTATTATTTATTGTGGGTCTGTGATCAAAGAGCTATCATAAACAATATTATTCTTGACATCTTTCGTTAAAATGTTTCGGCCATTTAAAGAAAGAAGAACAAAATTGTTTTATTCAATTTCTGGTTGATAAAGTTTAAACTGAACTTTAAATAAACAATTGTTTTATTGCTTATAAAAAAGAAGATATTATGATTTTTTTCCAACCACTTTTTAAACCTGAAAAACTGATTTGCTGAACGCCTGAACATATTCGTAAAAGTTTCATGTTTCCAACAATCCTGTTTTTTAGAAACAGTATTAAATTATTTTAACTATTACAATCATAACTTTTAAAAGGGTGCAAAAGTTGGAATAAAGTAATCTTGAAATATCAAAGGTTTACACAAACAGATTGCAAAGATATAGGAGTTAGAAAATCAAAGTTTGTGACAAAAACTCAATTCATATTTATCAACCTTCCTGAAATCACCAGTTTATGACGAAGAACTAATTTTTTTCTTACATGCTTTTAGGGCTGAAATATGATAAAGAGAAATGAGTCTGATTTGAGAACACGGGATAAGTTCATGTCTACGTGTCTCCGGGTTGCGTGACGTGGATTCAAAATTAGAAATTGAACCATTATCCTGACTCCCGTTATTACACTATATATATACAGATAATTTCATACTAAACTCAAACCCAATAATAGTCAGAAGGCCAGGGGGGGGAGGAGGGGAGGAGGGGTTTTGTATTTTGTTATTTTTTTCCATTTTCTTGTAGTAAAAGAGGCATAAATATTTTTAAAAATTGAATCGTAAAAAGTTCAAAATCTTTTTCGGACAAAATGTCAAAAATAATGCAAAAAAATTCATGTTTGAATAATTCCATTATAAAATTTGTAATTTTAAAATTCAGAGCATTTGTTTTCTAAACTAACTAAACCCATAATAAACAAAGGATTGATAAAACACGTGAAGGGTTGGAAGGTTAGCTCTGGGTCGTGAGATCATAAGTTGACAGTAACCCAACCCGGATTAGCGGATCACGGATTAGGAACATAGGGGGGAGAAAAGAGTACAAAGAGCCTAATCTAGAACTTGAAACTAAAAAGTATGGAAGGATTCTTTTTGTTTCATTGTCTTAATTTTGTCCTTCTGTTATGTTTACCTTCTGACTTTGAAACTTATGATAGAAAATTGACGATTTAAAGTTTTAATCTAAAGTAGGGAGATAGTTTAAGAGATTAGGGAGAGGTTTCCCAGGTTGTAGAAGGATAGAGAGGTAGAGGGCTAAGGTGATTGTAGAGAGGTTTACAGAGAGGTAGAGAGTATAAATATGCAAACGAACAAATTAGTTTTCCTATAATGCTTGTATGTAAAATCAAAATTAGAGGAGCTACGAGGTTACAACGTCGTACCCAGTAACGTTGCATAAATTTGAATATTGAAGAGAGGAACAGAGAGGTTTATATATGTATAAAGAGGTAGAGAGGTTTATATATGTAAAGAGAGGAACAGAGAGGTTTATATATGTATAAAGAGGTAGAGAGGTTTATATATGTAAAGAGAGGTGAAGAGGTTTATATATGTATAAAGAGGTAGAGAGGTTTATATATGTAAAGAGAGGTAAAGAGGTTTATATATGTATAAAGAGGTAGAGAGGTTTATAGTTGTATAAAGAGGTAGAGAGGTATATAGATGTATAGAGAGGTTTATAGATGTATAAAGAGGGAGAGAGGTATATAGATGTTTAGAGAGGTAGAGAGGTATATAGATGTTTAGAGAGGTAGAGAGGTATATAGATGCATAGAGAGGTAGAGAGGTATATAGATGTATAGAGAGGTAGAGATGTATATATATGTATAGAGAGTTAGAGAGGTATATAGATGTATAGAGAGGTAGAGAGGTATATAGATGTATAGAGAGGTAGAGAGGTATATAGATTTACAGCGAGGTAGAGAGGTTTATAGATGTTTAGAAGAGGTTTATATATGTATAAAGAGGTAGAGAGGTTTATAGTTGTATAAAGAGGTAGAGAGGTATATAGATGTATAGAGAGGTTTATAGATGTATAAAGAGGGAGAGAGGTATATAGATGTATAGAGAGGTAGAAAGGTATATAGATGTATAGAGAGGTAGAGAGGTATATAGATGTATAGAGAGGTAGAGAGGTTTATATATGTAAAGAGAGGAACAGAGAGGTTTATATATGTATAAAGAGGTAGAGAGGTTTATATATGTAAAGAGAGGTGAAGAGGTTTATATATGTATAAAGAGGTAGAGAGGTTTATATATGTAAAGAGAGGTAAAGAGGTTTATATATGTATAAAGAGGTAGAGAGGTTTATAGTTGTATAAAGAGGTAGAGAGGTATATAGATGTATAGAGAGGTTTATAGATGTATAAAGAGGGAGAGAGGTATATAGATGTTTAGAGAGGTAGAGAGGTATATAGATGTTTAGAGAGGTAGAGAGGTATATAGATGCATAGAGAGGTAGAGAGGTATATAGATGTATAGAGAGGTAGAGATGTATATATATGTATAGAGAGTTAGAGAGGTATATTGTATAGAGAGGTAGAGAGGTATATAGATGTATAGAGAGGTAGATAGGTATATAGATGTATAGAGAGGCAGAGAGGTATATAGATGTATAGAGAGTTAGAGAGGTATATAGATGTATAGCTAGCTAGATTATTCTCCAAGATTATAGAATTCTTCACGAAGTATTGAATCGACACTAGATAAACATTGATTATATATTCTTACAATGGTTTCCAATGTCAAGTGAATTCGACAAATGATATATAAATCCTAACTGGGATATGGGGGGGGGTGGAGAAGAGAAGGTTAAATTAATCTTATCTTTCATAGTATTGTGAAAGTCCAAACAACACCAATTTTAACAAATGAGTAATATCCGGGGAAAATATTAATTTCTCAAACTGTGTCACCTTTGTCCCCTATTATTCTATCCCTGTCGTTTAGAAATAGTATTTTCAATCAAAGGAGTTTCACTTTCCCTAAACTAAATCCATCCTGGCTGTGAAACTTGGAAATATTTGATGAACTATCCAAATAAGTATTTCTGAACGTCTAATAACCCTTATCCCCCCCACAACCATCAACACCCCTCCCAAACACAACCCATAACCATCAACACCCCTCCCAACCCCATATCGCGGCCATCATCGATCGTCTCCGTGTTGTTCAATTTTCTCATAATTATTTTTTTCAAGAATATATCTTTATTAAAATGCCAAGAAAATCAATGAAAGGTAAAAACCTTCTCACATTAATACATTTGACTCTTGTCATCCCTCCCCCCACCTTCAATTCAAGTTTTCTTAAAGGATATTTTCCTGTCTTGCCACAGGATATTTCCCCTGTTTTACTAGGGGTATTTCCCCTTTCTTGTTAGAGATATTTCCCCTGTCATACTAGAGATATATCCCAAGTCTTGTTAGAGATATTTCCCCTGTCTTTCTAGAGATATTTCCCCTGTCTTGTTAGAGATATTTCCAGGTCATACTAGAGATATATCCCAAGTCTTGTTAGAGATATTTCCCCTGTCATACTAGAGATATATCCCAAGTCTTGTTAGAGATATTTCCCCTGTCTTTCTAGAGATATTTCCCCTGTCTTGCGGGAGAATATATCCTCTGTCAACTAGACGATATTTCCCCTATCTTGCTAAGAGGATATTTCCCCTGTCTTACTAGAGGATATTTCCCCTGTCTTACTAGGGATATTTCCCCTGTCTTGCTGGAGAATATTTACCCTGTCAACTAGAGGATACTTCCCCTGTCTTACTAGGTATATTTTCCCATGTTAAGTCCAAGGTTGAAATCACCAGTTTATGAATGCTCTGAAGGATAAAGGTAGAGGATGTTTCATCATGTTAACGTAACAAATGTTAAGATGAAAGCCTGAAATTATTCAGGAGCCTGGAGACCGATTAAGGGAACAAATCTAGCAATGGAACCGATTATCAATCAATTAGTGACACATCATTGAATGAATTGAATCTCTCTAGTGTTTGGAATGATATGCTACCAAGGGGGGGGGGGGGTTCAACTTCTTAATTTTCTATCTGTACTAAGGTGAGTCGGTGAAGCGTGGCTGATTAAATATATTGTGTCAAGTCTAAATGAGCGTATACGTATTTTATAGAAGAAAAGAAGGATAGAAGAAGAAGAGAAGAGAAGGTGGAGGATATGAGAAGAAGAGAAGAAAAGGAGAAGGATAGGAGAAGAAGAGAAGAAAAGGAGGAGAGGATAGGAGGATAGGAGAAGAAGAGAAGAGAAGGTGGTCGATATGAGAAGAAGAGAAGAAAAGGATAGGAGAAGAAGAGAAGAGAAGGAGGAGGATATGAGAAGAAGAGAAGAAAAGGAGAAGGATATGAGAAGAAGAGGAGAAGATAAGGAGAGGATAGGAGGAAAGGAAAAGAAAAGAAGAAAAGTAGGAAGATAGGAGGAAAAGGGAAGAAAAGGTTGAGGATAGGAGAAGAAGAGAAGAAAAGGAGGAGGATAGGAAAAGAAGATAAGATAAGAAGGAGTATAGGAGGAAAGGGAAGATAAGAAGAAGTATAGGAGGACAGGGAAGATAAGAAAAAGTATAGGAGGAAATGGGAAGAAAAGGAGAAGGATAGGAAAAAAAATAAGATAAGAAGGAGTATAGGAGGAGAAGGGAAGAAAAGGAGGAGGATATGAGAAGAAGAGACGAAAAGGAGGAGTATAGGAGAAGAAGAGAAGAACAGGAGGAGTATAGGAGAAGAAGAGAAGAAAAGGAGGAGGATAGGAGAAGAAGAGAAGAAAAGGAGGAGAAAAGGAGAAGAAGAGAAGAAAAGGAGGAGTATAGGAGAAGAAGAGAAGAAAAGGAGGAGTATAGGAGAAGAAGAGAAGAACAGGAGGGGTATAGGAGAAGAAGAGACGAAAAGGAGGAGTATAGGAGAAGAAGAGAAGAAAAGGAGAAGAAAAGGAGAAGAAGAGAAGAAAAGGATGAGTATAGGAGAAGAAGAGAAGAACAGTAGGAGGATAGGAGAAGAAGAGAAGAAAAGGAGGAGGATAGGAGAAGAAGAGAAGAAAAGGAGGAAGATAGGAGAAGAAAAGGAGGAGGATAGGAGAAGAAGAATGGTCATAATTGGGGTTGAATAATGACATTGCAAATATATTACAACTACATGGATATGATAATTGGAATAATGAGAACATTACAAAACAGCAGCTGATACTATGAATTATACTGAATCATTCTTGATATAGAAATCATTTTATAAGATCATGTTATGTTTGCAGACTTTTGTCCCAGTGTAAATCCTACTAAGGGAGTTTGTATCAAACAATTCATCCTATATTTTTCTAGTATCCTATCAATGGCATTTTTTAAATTCCAAAATTTGGATTTTTTTTAGTTTTGTATCCATTTACATCCTATTGTTATCATGTTATCATAATAATTCATGTGTGATGTGTTTCTTCTGCTTTTTTCCTTTAAATATATCCTTATATTCTGGTCTATAATATGGTAGATACCTGTTCAATAGCTGGATCTAGATATCCTGATATTCTGGTCTATAATATGATAGATACCTGTTCTATATCTGGATAGATATCCTTATATTCTGGTCTATAATATGGTAGATACCTGTTCTATATCTGAATAGATATCCTGATATTCTGGTCTATAATATGGTGATATCTGTACCATAGCTGGATAGATATCCTGATATTCTGGTCTATAATATGGTAGATACCTGTACTAAAGCTGGATAGATATCCTGATATCCTGGTCTATAATATGGTAGATACCTGTACCATAGCTGGATAGATATCCTGATATCCTGGTCTATAATATGGTAGATACCTGTTCTAAATCTGGATAGATATCTTGATATTCTGGTCTATAATATGGTAAATACCTGTACCATAGCTGGATAGATATCCTGATATCCTGATCTATAATATGGCAGATACCTGTACCATAGCTGGATAGATATCCTGATATTCTGGTCTATAATATGGTAGATACCTGTACCATAGCTGGATAGATATCCTGATATTCTGGTCTATAATATGGTAGATACCTGTACTATATCTGGACAGATATCCTGATATCCTGGTATATAATATGGTAGATACCTGTACCATAGCTGGATAAATATCCTGATATCCTGGTCTATAATATGGTAGATACCTGTACCATAGCTGGATAGATATCCTAATATCCTGGTCTATAATATGGTAAATACCTGTACTATATCTGGACAGATATCCTAATATCCTGGTCTATAATATGGTAGATACCTGTACCATAGCTGGATAGATATCCTGATATCCTGGTCTATAATATGGTAGATACCTGTTGGATAGATATCCTGATATCCTGGTCTATAATATGGTAGATACCTGTACAATAGCTGGATAGATATCCTGATATCCTGGTCTATAATATGGTAGATACCTGTGTACTACAGCTGGATATACTGATACCCTGGTCTATAATATGGTAGATACCTGTATGTATAGTGAGAGTGAAACCAGGGCACTAAGGTAGCACGACGCGCGTATGCACGGCGAGTACTGAGTACATTTATACTTCAGTCGACAGTCAGATGTTGAACTTAGAGATGGAAACATGACGCAGTGAGCTCCAGTCCAGGAGCCGAGGATGCGTATTTATACAATTACAATACATTGGTGATTTATTCGTATAGTTAAACGGTAGACAAATTCATCTCAATATAGGAAAATAGTCCTAGAGTAAAATGTTGTATTTAAACGAGAGAAAATAGTGAAATCTTAGAAAATATTCCTTCAGAAGCTTAAAGTCATGATGCTTGAGTAAGTCAAGTGGAGAAAACTAGTGCTTAAACTATATTTTTGGTAGCCAGGGTACCAAGTACGTATAAGATTCTAAAATGGAGCGCAAATAAACCAGACAATATGATTGTAAGTATAAATAAAGTTTTAATGTTTATTACATTATTATGAATTTTAAAAACTAAATGTTCTGGTCAACTGCTCCGTACACTTTTTTACGATAATGGTCGGTGTTTTAATGAATACAAAGAAGACGACTTTTTATTAAAGTTTCAATTTATAACAAGGTTTTTAAAATAACAAGTTTACTAGTTACTAAAGAGAAGCTTGTGAAATTGACAGCTTCTTCTTGTTTATATGCTTACGTGTATCCATGCTGATTAGAACCTTGGTAGAAATCAAAATTGAATTCTAAAGATATCTTCAGTGTAATGATATAACCATGACGACTGTATGTAACGTGATCCTGATATTTTGGTTGATGATTGTTGACAAACTGTCTTTCAATGATGTCATATTCTATCTGGTACAATGCACTTTGAAGATGACGTTATTTACAGCTTGGTTTAAGGGTTAGAACGGGTGTGTCAAACTTAGCATTTTGCCAATCTTGTTTGTTCATAGAAAACTTGTAATAAAAACCAGAATTGGTGTTAACTCTCTTTTAAACTCTAGCAGGACGTTTATCGTTAATAGATTTTTAGCTTACTATCATTCTTTAACATTTATTCACATTTATTTGTCTCAAAGTACTGAAACAAAAACCCTGAAGTGAAAGTAGTATTAAAAGTGCAGTAAAGTCTGTTATTCAATTTAAGATTATCGTTGGAAGCTTTCAGAATTTTAAACTTTTATTTGATCTTCTCTGAATTATTTTAAAAGTTTGAATGAATTATTGAATAAATCCATTTCCAGCCTTTAATCTAGTTCCTCAACTCAGAACGAAGATATTTAGAATCAAAATCTAAAATATTTTTTTTTCAGGAACAGAGGAAACGAAGTTTTGCGGAGAAAATCAGCCGAACCCTGGATAAGATTGCAGCTGTCACAGTCAGGGATCCGGAGCCAAGAAGAGAGATTCTTCCGGCTCCGATATATCCTGTGTATCCGGGATATAATCCCGGATATAGAACTGTACGGGGCCCACATGGTGTAAATTATCAGTATGTATATGGTGGTTGGGACCCGGGGGTTTATGGGTTTCCAGTTGAATATATCTCAACACCTTCTCCTCCTCATCCTGTTAACTCCAGGTTCTACTGCAGGTGTCTGGAGTCTGGCAAAGATTCTGTTAGGAGTAGACCTGGCTCCAGGTGCAGAAAATGTAACCTGGAACGTTTTTCCGGGTTTTCCTCTCAAGCTCTACGAAATACAAACAGACCAAAGCTGCCGATGTCTCTGAGTCCTTCTCCGGAGTCTCGTCCTACCTACGAGTTCAGGAACAGGCGCCCTTCTCCAGGTCCTAGGGATCCATATGATTACATCCGACGGACTCGACTAAAGGCTGATGAATGGGATACATACTGGGATCAAACCCAGATGGAAAACAAACCTAGAAAACAAACCAAAAATAATTCAAATCTGAGTCACGGTCATTCGACCCCCACTAATGAATTAAAGAATGGAAGAACGGAGAGAACTAGTAATCAGGACACGGTTAAACATTCTCTCTCCGCTCTCTCTTGTGAGGATGAGGACCCAGAACCGGAATCTAAACCCATTTCCAATCCTGCCCGGAGTGTTGAAATTCCAAATTCGAACCAAGGAGATAAAAATCTACAAAGTGAGGAGGCGGGTTCAACTGATCCAGAATCTCTCCCACCGGAAAACACTACCGGAGAAGAGGTAGAGGATGAACCCGATGTGTTCGCGGATCTAGTTTCCATGAAATCCCGACTAACCGCTGCAGAGATTCGGTATAGGAAATATCAACGACGTAAACCTCTACGAAAGGTTGCTCTTCAGCTTGAGGATGTTATAATAGAGGAGAGCGAAGACGATCTTGCAGCAGACTCCAACGAGGAGATCTACTGCTCTCTCCCAACCCTGGAGGAGGATTGTGAACGATCACGGAGCTCAAGTGATGACGAGTTAGGACTCGGAAAGTTTAAAGTAGTTTCGACCAATTTCGCGGACGAAATCTTGTCCGAAATCTACGGAAATATAGGATCTCCCGGATCTTGGCGGGATGCATCCTTGTCTCCGAGATCTATGGCAGACGAGATACTCCAGGAACTATATGGAACTACCGGAGATCAAACATACGATGAGGATGAGGAGGAGAATGATGATGGAGAGAATGGGATGGAAGTTTTCAATCCAAACCTTGTTAGATTGTCTACAGAACCTTCCTGTTTACAAGGTATGCTCCGGGTCTAGTATATTTCCTAAATGACTTGAATATTTTAAACCTGAGACATATGTTTCTCAATTATACATCCGCTGTATCTATGCCTGTAAACATATGTATATTTTGGGATATATACAAGGTGGTATACAGGCGCGTACACAGGATTTTAGCCAGGGGGGGGCAAGATTTCGCGCGAAGCGCGAAAAAAATTTTTTTGCCCCCCCCTGGCTGTTTTTTGCCCCCCCCTGGAATTGTTTTGTTCAAAAAGTCAATTAAAACCATAAAAATACACCAAAAAGACTACATTTTTGGGTGTTACTAACCTTATAGAGTCTAAAATTTATACTAAAATTTATTCCTTTGCTCGAAAAACTAACTTTAACTTTTTAACTTTATAAATTTATAAATTTATCACTTAACTCCATCACAGCTAACTAAATCAATAATCACAGCATCATTAAAAAATCATATTTTCACTAATAAACGAAATTTCTTCTGAAATTTGTAGATAGAATTTTACTCCATCTACATATTCATAAACTCTTTTAAGCTTCAATTTTCTTGGATTTGCTTGCACAAACATTTCAATAATTTTCTCAGAAGTGAGCCATAAGTGCAAGATCGTTAGGTCTGCTCTCCGTCATAGTACATCTTGTGTAATGAAGTATTCTCTTTAGAAGGCTAAAACTT